>NC_091215.1:32183533-32241033 GCF_040958095.1 Procambarus clarkii
CAGTGTTTACAAACACAATTATGAAAATGGCTTCAATGATGGATTGCGAGCTGCGCGTGTTTCATTACAATGAACTAAACATTATGCTGCTGCAGAGTAAACATGTTTGTAGAGAAACCTGTTGATTAATGAGGGAGGGAGGTGTCCCACATCTTCCTACTGTAGTGAGGAACATATAAATGATAATGGTAGCAAAAGACAAAGACTCGCAGACGATGGGTTTTGTTGAGTGATGGCGTCGGAGTTCAAGTTCAAGTATGTTTATTGAGACAAGAAAGAACTACATCTCAAAGGGATAGAGTAGCTTAGGCTATTTCTAACCCCCAGCTGGCGTCGGGGAGTGGGTGGGTGGCGTCGTCGGGGAGTGGGTGGGTAGCGTCGTCTTTGTCGTCGAAGTGCGGGTGGGTGGCGTCGTATATTTTTTTATTAATACATAAGGTTTATCTGCATTAGTGCAGCTACCCTAAACTATATGAAGTGGAGTACAGTGTGTCAAGAAGCTAACTACGTGATGCTAAAAAATCCCCATCACACAGGATGGTTAGTCATACAGAGGCATGTGATAGGCAGTCTGCACTGGCAGACTCCGGATGCATTTTTAGGATATCATCAACACAAAATTGAATAAGGCAGCAGTGGTAATAAAAGTCCCCATCTCGCAGGATGGTTAGTCATACAGGCCTCCACTGGCAAATTTTGGGTACACTGTGAGGATATCTTCAAGAATACAAGAGTGAATAAAGTAATTGCAAAGCTCCAGGTACTTCATGACAACTGGTCTGAAAGGTCTAACTGGGCATTCAGTGATGTAGTGTGGGAGATCGTGCCGCAGTTCCTGCTCACAGAGTTTGCAACTGGAGTGCTCAGGATTGGGAGATCCGTCACCTGTAGCCACCTGTCACAGGTAACGGTAACCCAACCTGATCCTTGCAACCACTGTGTCGCACAGTCTAGTGGACGTTTTGTGTTGCCCTTAGATATAGGTTTCAGATCTGAACAAATCACAGCTTTTTGTACTAGAACTTTCAGATCGTTCGTAGTCAGTAATCTCTTTCCTATCAAACCAAGTGTTTGGACCAATACAGTTTTGACAGCAGAGATGGGGATACCTAGATCTAATTCAACTTCATCTTTGTTACACGCTAATTTGGCTGCAATGTCTGTCTCATTATTAGTAGTATGAGGTTCTTGCTGTCGATCTTCCAGAAGTTTTCGATTGCTTGAAGAGCAGACTTTGAATCACAAAATATTATTCCTCCTCCAATGTTTTTTAATGTACTGGTAGCTAGTTGTAATGCTGCTAGTTCTGTTTGTGTGGAGTTAACCTCACCAAGAAAGATAATGAGAATCTCGCTCTTCTCAAAGCTGTCACACTCGAAACAATTGCCTCCTCCATCGTGGCGTCGTAGGCGGGTGAGTGGGTGGGTGGCGTCGTTGGAGGGCGGGTGGGTGGCGTCGTAGGAGGGCGGGCGGGTGTGGGGCGGCCAAAGGTTCAATAAGGCCTGCTGGCAGGGAGCCAGCCGGCTTGCCCCGTGGTCGACGAGCCAGGGGTATCGACTTGGCTGTGTCATTTCTCAGCGGAAGGTGAGGGGGAGGTGAGGGGGGAGGTGAAGAGGAAGGTGAGAGGGAAGGTGAAGGGGAGGGGGAGAAGCAGAGGGAAGGAGGAGGGGGGAGGAGCGGAATGGAAACAGTAGGCAGGGAAGGGAGGGCAAAGCTTTAATGCATTGTTTCTCTTAGTACTCCTGTCAGCGTATCGGTCACAGTCAACTCTGTCAAGGTATTGTCAGGCGTCCTGCTTGTCACACGTCCTGTCAGGGGTCCTGCTTGTCACGCGTTCTGTCACGCGTCCTGTCAGGGGGTCCTGCTTGTCACGCGTTCTGTCACGCGTCCTGTCAGGGGGTCCTGCTTGTCACGCGTTCTGTCACGCGTCCTGTCAGGGGGTCCTGCTTGTCACGCGTTCTGTCACGCGTCCTGTCAGGGGGTCCTGCTTGTCACGCGTCCTGTCAGGCGTCCCGACGGTATACGCGCCAAGTCTGTCAGGCATCTGTCTGACGCTCGAACGTGATGTTGATGTACATGAACGTGATGTATGCATTTATATACATCACGTTCATACACCTATACACGTCACATTCATACACCTATATATGTCACGCCATTACACCGTGGTGGGAGTGGTGGGGAGAGGGGGGGGGGAGTGTGTGGGGGGAGTTGGGGAGTGTGGGTGGAGTGGGTATGAACGCGAGAGTGGGGAGAGGGTGGGGGGGGGGGACCGAGGTGTGGGTGTGGGAAATGTTTCCCACCAATAAACATACATAATTGCCGAATATATTTCTCCAGTAATTCACACTTATATGAGGATTCGTCCTCTCTTAAGTTTATATGGTTAATCTTAACTTACTAATATTTATATTGAGTCACTATGAGGTTTATTCCTCTGTTATTAAAATGTTAAATTATAATATTTTTACGGGGCTGACGTAACATCTGTGACGTAACATCTGTGACGTCAGCCAGTGACACGTAACATCTGTGACGTCAGCCAGGACAACGTCATCATGAGGATTGAGCAACTGAACTATTTTCGTAAGCTTCGTTAATGAGCTAAAATGGGGAGATAAAATCCAACACATTAAATGTTAAACAAATTAACATATTTAATTCAAATCCTGCAATAATTTGCCCTAAACAGCCCAACTCCCAATTTAATAACTATTTATTCTCGCACGAACGAAAGGGTCAGTCGGGGAGGGAGGGACGGGGAAGGGGTTGCAATAGTGTTTCGGACAAGCGGAGTTAAGCAGAACCAAATTCCTGCTTAACTGCCATAAAGTCAAATTGCCTTAGCTCAGGCCAGTGGTAACGTCTCCACCTAACAATACCTAATAATATTAACAGTCTTTGCCATTACTATGGGGTAGTGGGATGGTTAGGCTGCAGGGCAAAACCTATATCCCAGGTAAGAACCCAGACTCATCCAGAGTCGCTCCTTGTTGAATACTGAGGTCGACTGTACCACAATCGACTTGATAATGGATCGAAACGTCGTCGTCTCCTCATCTTCTGGTGTGTGGTTCAGTCTCTATATCTTCAGCTATCTTATTGTGACTCATCGTCTGCACCTGGATGGCGGAAGATAGCACCTAAGTCTCGGTGACGATAGCGCTCTTAGGTACCTTCGAGAGGCGGGGCTGGGGGGTTGTTGTACAACCCGTGGGCAGTGCACGACGGTGGAGCTGTGTGGAGAATATTTGGTAGCAGTCCTGGTCCGGTGAAGTTCAACAACCGCTTACACCAGAGAAGAATTCACGTGACGAGGCTAAGCGCGAGGCGGTGTACGTGGAAGGTATTAGTCGATACGCCAGGCGACATCAGTTTCCAGTAATCTTTGTGGAGCGACCGGCGCCAAGTGAGGAGTCATTCACCTACAGGAGGACTTCTCTACGTCATGGATCGGTGAAGAGCTACGCTGCGCGCCTACGATCTATTAGTCTACGATCTATAAGGTTGTTAAATTGCCCTCTCATTTTCCTCTTGTGTTAGGAAAGGTGTTATATTCAAATAAGGTGATATTGAGAAACAATTGATTAAGTAGTGAGGCTACATATATTGAAGAAGCATTATGATATATATATATATATATATATATATATATATATATATATATATATATATATATATATATATATATATATATATATATATAAATTTGCGTGTGTGTGTGTGTGTAAACAGGATATGTGTGGAAACTGGTCAGAATTGCATTTCACCTTTGTAAACTCACATTAATGACTATGTAAACAGACATCCGAACACTGTTTATATAGGACAGATGTAAATCTGTGTATTTATGTTCGTAGATTAGATTATCATTTTAAAGGCACTACAATCAACCACAGATTGTTCAGTGAATCACTGAACTATATGTTTAACAGAGCTCTAACCCTGGCCATGAAGGACAAGAAAATGTACATATGTTGGTTAATTAGCATTGTAAATGAGTGGCCACAGATGTGGCCACTCATTTACATTTTCTTCTGTCCTCCATGGACAGGGGTTAGAGATCTGTTAAACGTATAGTTCAGTGATTTATGGAACAATCAACCACAGAAAGTGGTTGTAGTGCTTTTAAACTGCTATCTAACCTACAAACATAAATACACAGATTACTAGGTGGCTAGTAATCTAATCTAGACTAAAACCCACCATCTTCATCATCAACAAAGAAGTACCGTTTAATCACAGAGTCAACGCAACTCTGCCTGCGTTGCAGAATTACACGCAACCATCATATATTATTGTTGTTTCCAGGGAAACCAAATTAAAACTTAGATTGCTTACGCATTCATTTGAATTCAGAATCTGAGAGTAATTTACCAAATGAAGTGGACCTGCCTCGCCCTGATCCAGGCTGTAGGACACGCCATCAGGGGCCCATCAGAGTCGGGCTAGACCCGGTAATTGCTCCGCAGGGCCGGCTTCAGTCCCAATATTTACTTTTTTTTACGTGTAATAACAGGTGAAACAAAACATGCAATGGTGTATTCTCAAGTTTCATGATGAATAATGTCATTCATTGAATTAAAATAAACACACTCCTTCGCGAGCGCGTGATCCAAGCTTCCCATGTTTGTTCTGTGTTGTGTTTTTCATTTGTAGCATTTTCTCAGCTGTCCGGTTTGACACCCAACACGCAAATCTAATAATATAAACAATTGGGGACGTTCCGGTCCTCAATTGATAATGGTCCAAGATGGACCGAAACTTCGTCAATTTTATTTTCAACTAATTTTGGTTGTGTGTCTAATTTTCTGCCCCGTTGTTGTGACTAATTGTCCTGTCAGGTTTGTTTAATTATCTTTCAGTTTGGTTCTGTCTTCCGTCATCTCATCCCATACCTGTCTCTTGTTGACATCTCATCTTCCTCCCTCTCTACTTCCCTCTCGCCAGTTCTCTCTTAACGACCCTGTCAGGTGATCTAGGACCAGAGGGATTGGCCGTCACACCTAACCTTATCTCGCTGGGTGCCACTCTTCGACTCCCTGTCTCTCGTTCAGTGCCATTCCTCGTTGTGTTGTCTCCCGTACAGTGCCACCTCCGCCCCCTCGCTCCCAGCACTCCAACGGCACCACCTGAACTATCTAAGAACACCCTCACATTGAATGACACGTGGAAGTCAAGCCAGGACCAACATGTTCCTTTTAAAAGTCCATCAATCGATCTTAAACATTCTAGAACTAAGACCAAAAACACCAGTGATTAAAATATTAACGGCTTTGTGATTATATGATTAGGCTCTTGGGTAGTTAGAATGCTCTAATAATAATAGCTGGCTCGTTAGGAGCTCTAGATTACCTACCGAACATAATTACAGCCTTACTAAAAATTAGATAATTAAAGATCTTAATCAAATTATTTGAATACCATTAATTATCAATTGAGTGGACGTATTTTCAGAATAGATGAAAGACTCGTTTAATACACTGCATCCTCTACATTAATGGACATGAATAATTAATGGAAAGATAGGCAGCTTCGGCTCAAAATTGATTACTTCAAACTTTCGTATGAATTTTTAATTTTGTTTGCTCGAGCAATCTTCATTCGATAGACTGCGTGCATACGAGATATGAAGAACTTTAGGCATTAATTATTTTTTTCCAGACCGAAACGTAGATGATGATTAATAAAGGTGGGAGATGATGATGATGATGGAGGCAGGAAAGGATGAAAAAAGATAGTGATGATAAAGGAAATGATCAGAAGTAATGAGAAGTAGAAAGGAAACTGAAAAGAAACTATAAGATGTTTCCCGGTTATTCGTTGGAGATAGGTATATATACCTATCCTATATAGGATATAACCTATATATATATAGGTACATATCCCCGTGTGGGTCCTGATCATCTCTCTGACTCGCACAATGGATGGAAGAATAGCGTTAGCCTCGTCCCGTTCAATGGAAGAAAGGGTGGTGGGAGAGCAATGGGTTGGTGGGAAGGGTAGGAAAGGAGAGGAGGAACTCGCAAGGGGTAGGGAAGGGGTACTGGGCTAACCTCAGCAATTTCCTCGCTGAATACGCCATATTATTTAAT
The DNA here is from genome assembly GCF_040958095.1 of Procambarus clarkii. Lineage (NCBI taxonomy): Eukaryota > Metazoa > Arthropoda > Malacostraca > Decapoda > Cambaridae > Procambarus > Procambarus clarkii. The sequence continues at coordinate 32,189,629 of NC_091215.1, forward strand.
TTAAGCTATTAAACCCTTTTTAATTCACAAAGCAACTGATAATGAGGGTTATTTCCCTCCTATCTTCCTCCTACTTCCTCTATCTTGCTCCCTCCTACTTCCTCTATCTTGCTCCCTCCTACTTCCTCTACTTCCCTCCCTCCTACTTCCTCTACTTCCTCCCTCCTACTTCCTCCCTCTACCTTCTGAGTCTTGCTAGGGGGAGTGGGGGGCTAGGAATGCTCTTTCCCTCGACTCATTTAATACCTTAACCTATTAATTTTCCCTGGAACACGAATCGCCAATAGGTTTACAACCAGGTCACCAATTACTGCAGGGTGAACAGAGGCCAGGAGGCAAGGACCAGAGCCCAATGCTTCCGTTCCTGCAAAGGGCTCGAAACCAGCTCGAAACAAAGCCCCACACACAAAATAATTACTGGTGATTGACTTGGGTAGAATTTTATCTCTCGTTATAGGTTTAATTGGCTAACTTGTCTAGCTAGAGGCACAGTAGTCATCGGAAACCTTTGTCCCCCGATGTTAAAATCTCTTTCTGTTGTGAACTCACCTATTTATACCTGCATGACCGAGCTCTAGCTCTTGGACCCAAGAGTGTGTGTGTAGATCATGAATGGTATTTTTAAAGTGATATGTCTTATTCTTGTAAAGGTTCGTCAGTGTAATTAGTGAACGAGTAATGTTCGGCTATAGGTGGTTATATGATTATTTATTCCTTTACATTATTCACTGTTGAATGTTCCGTATGCCATTGTGTTAAATACATGTGTTATTTATTTTATATGGATTTTTGCTGAAGATTTTGTCTAGTATTGGTGTTCGTAATTATCACATGCTTGTCCTGCTTTATGTTAGTTCACTATTTACAACAATAGTTTCTTTTTCTTATTTCGCCATTACTTTTGTCCTGCCACATTGTAAGTAAACTACCATATCTTTCGAGGAATAATTATCTAATATACCTTTTTGCCCGACAGGTGTTGTGTGAGGCCAACCATGATGACCTAAATGTTGACCAGACCACACACTAGAAGGTGAAGGGACGACGACGTTTCGGTCCGTCCTGGAACCTTCTCAAGTGGATTGTGAGAATGGTCTTGAGATCAATCGACTTGAGAATGGTCCAGGACGGACCGAAACGTCGTCGTCCCTTCACCTTCTAGTGTGTGGTCTGGTCAACATACTTTAGCCACGTTATTGGTACTCATCGCCTGCACATGACCTAAATGTTTCTTAAATATGAAAAATAAACCAAATTAAAATGAAAAAATAAAATAAAATTAATAATACAGGAATTTAAACAAATTAAAACTAAAATGTGTATGATAGCTGATAAAAACTAGTTTGAGCTGGAATATAAGTGTTTATCAAATAGTATTACGGTAAAGTAACCTTTTGGGCCACACTGTGTGTGTGATATATTATATACACACACACACACACACACACACATATAACATCCCTCTCTCTCTCTCTCACACACACACACATATAATATCACTCTATCTCTCTCTCTTTCACACACACACACACACACACACACACACACACACACACACACACACACACACACACACACACACACGGTTAATTGGGTGTTGAAGCAGGTGGTTCAACTTAGTATTGGTATCGATGGGTCACTCATGTGAGTGTACCTCTCACGACCAGGAATTTATCGTCATGTTATTGCGAGACATTACCATTTTCCTCATTAGCATAGCAAAAAGTGTAATTTTTTTTAGAGCATCCTAGTCATCATAAATCAGCTCAAGAGTGCTGAGAACCATCTGCTTGCTATTACTTCTTTCAAAGTATGCAAGCTTTTCTCGTTTACTTAACAGGACTTTGGAGTTAAGTCTACCTTAACTTCAAAGCTTTATTTGGAGTAAATATCTACCTTAAGCTTTATTTCCCATTTATACATCCAATCATCTTGTATTGAGTGTCCAGTTGGAACAGTTAGCAGTGGCAGTGCTATTCTTGTACCCTGTTCCTGTACCCTCCTGTACGGGAGGCTACAGGAACAGATGACTGTTTACAGCCTGAGAGCTTTCCTTTCCCATAGCTCATGGCAAGCCTTATCCCACTAGTTTTCCCTGGAACAAGACTCCCTAATCGGTTGACAACCAATTAGCGGATCGTGTTGACCCATTTACTGGTTCGTTACCCATTTACTGCTGGTTGAACAGACGCGAGCAGTTAAAGATTGGTGTCTAGTAAATCCCCTTTGGCCAGGATACGAACCTGGACCAAATCGGTCGTGAAGCGCGGGGCGAGAGTGTTACCAGTGGGCCGTTCTCTAGTTGCCACAACCGGACAACAAATGGTGTACTAAAACACCCAACCTTAACCTAACCAAACCAAGCGACTAACGCATAGAAAACGCCATAATGATTTATAGTACCTCTATAGATTTATAGTATAGTAATGGTTTATAGAGCAGTAAATAGGTACCTAGGAGTTAGTCAGCTGTCACGAGCTGCTTCCTGGGGGTGGAGGCTTGGTCGAGGACCGGGCCGCGGGGACACTAAAGCCCCGAAATCATCATCTCAAAATAACCTCTCAAGATAACATCATATTTTGTCCATTGGGGATTTTGAGATCAAAATGCACTGTAATTATTCAAGAGGACGACTTGTATAGTGAGTGGCAAGTCACTGTAGGTTCTCTAAGTATCCTCGGGGAGAATTCTTGCCCTCCCGTGTGACTGTTATTGATTGAGTGCACTGTGACGACTCGTACACTGTATTGTCGCGTCATAAACCTCTGTGTACGGGTTTTGGCTTCCCCTCTAGGAGTCTATCATCAACTCTGGGGGGTTAATATACCTTTACTATATCTATAATCTGTATTATACTCTGTTGTTATATACTCGTTGATGTGTGACTTACAATCCCTGCCTTAAGTAGGGCTCACCGTGTAGCTGCCTGGACAAGTAGTTACGGGTCACGCCACCCACGCTCCTGGGGTGGGGGGTGGGGGGGGAGGGGGGGGAGGTGACCACGGGGGTAGCGTTGTCACCAGACGGTTACCGACTTTGGCCGCACGTCTGGTGCAGGGCGAAAATTCACTGGTCTTAAAAAACAGCCCTGGCAGTTTGTTATTAATTAAGTTCGTGGATTTGGTAACATAACATTTTGTTCTTGTTCTATTGTCCGAGTCATTGAGTTATACTTTTTTTCATTTTACTTTACGTGTGCAAGAGAGATGTACTGCAGGTGTTAAGTGTTATGTTTCTCTGATTAAAGTAACGTCTGTTTAATTTTGGGTTTTTAACTTTAATCTTGTTTACTCGTAAGCACATTGACTTATATGAGTTGTTTTTTATACTGTTTAGCATTCGGTCAGCTGGGTATAACCGCAGTACCTTAACTGACGTTAATTAACAGCCTCAACAGGTGTTGAAATTGAAATAAGGTTATTGAGGTATAAATACACACAAAGGAATGAGGTAGCTCAAGCTATTCTCGTCCCGTCCAGTACAGCGTGTTCATACGTATATATATATATATATATATATATATATATATATATATATATATATATATATATATATATATATATATATATATATATATATATATATGTCGTACCTAGTAGCCAGAATGCACTTCTCAGCCTACTATGCAAGGCCCGATTTGCCTAATAAGCCAAGTTTTCCTGAATTAATAAATTTTCTCTAATTTTTTTCTTATGAAATGATAAAGATACCCATTTCATTATGTATCAGGTCAATTTTTTTTTATTGGAGTTAAAATAAACGTAGATATAGGACTGAACCTAACCAACCCTACCTAACCTAACCTGACCTATCTATATAGGTTAGGTTAGGTTAGGTAGCCGAAAAAGTTAGGTTAGGTTAGGTTAGGTAGGTTAGGTAGTCGAAAAACAATTAATTCATGAAAACTTGGCTTATTAGGCAAATTGGGCCTTGCATAGTAGGCTGAGAAGTGCGTTCTGGCTACTAGGTACGACATATATATATATATATATATCACATACAAAACAATCAACATATTAATGAACATTCTGAGCGATAAACATATACATTTCCTTCAAAAGGTGCTTGTCGCGTGAAAGGCTTCATGTACGATATATGAGAAATGCATCTCTTTCTCGTAATAAAATGTACCCGCCTCCTCGAACAACCTTATTATAAATTTAATTTCCCCAAAATAGCAGTTAAACTCGAGACTTTAAATTACAGGATGCAATTTGCTGCAGTAAATGTTTTTTTTTAAACCAAAAAATAAACATGCCGCAATTGAACCGCCAGTCACATTAAAACTTACTCCTGAAGGCGACACAGAACTGCTTTCTGCGTCACGTCGAGCCGCGCGATGCGTGCTACATGTGCCATAGCAGAGTGTGGCAACGGTGACGTCACAAGATGCTGTTCCACGTGTTTTTGTTTATGAAAGATGTTCCGATGAAGCTAACTTCCACATGCTCTCCGAGAACATCTTGCCAGACGAGGTCACCTTCCTCATGTTCCCAGATAACATCTTGCCAGACGAGGCTGTAATGAGATTGTGTGTATGATGCTGAGTGCTTGGAACGTCTCTCGGCTAAGTTTATTAAACGTAGAGGGTGATGTTTATGGGTGAGAATTGTATGGATGTGATGGTGGGGGGGGGGTGCTGTGGATGCTGATGGTGTGGGGGGGGGGGTGCTGTGGATGGTGATGGTGTGGGGGGGGGTGCTGTGGATGGTGATGGTGTGGGGGGGGTGCTGTGGATGGTGATGGTCAGAGTGTGTGTTCTGTGGATGGTGACGGTGGTCTTCATGGGTGAGAATTGTTTAATGTCGAGAGAAAAACTTTCCATGAAAGGAAACGTCTCAGGAGTTTTGGGCCAATGTATCGAATCATGTTTATGGTCAGCAAGTGTAATGTGATATTGTAGACACTCGTAGATCTGTTTTCGTCTTGTTCCCAGATATCTGTATAGTGGCCCTTGCACTATTCGTCTTGCCTATAGGCTCATCTGGCAGATTAGTGAAGCTGAGCCACTACCAGAATACTCAGATTGTAAACTCTGTGATAAACCTTTAATGCATTCACTAGAACGCAATATTGTTGAATGTGAAACCGTAAAAGATTTTAGACCTCCTGGCCTATTGTACCACCAACTGTGTAACTATTTCATTGACTCAGGTGTTCTGGACGACATCCTAACTATTTATCCAAAATTTGCTTGTCCATTTTAAAGACTGAAGAACAATTTTATTTATATTATTTTTAAGCTGCATCTCTTACGAACCCATCTCTGCCCTTGTGTGGCAGTGCACAATAGAAAGTTGCATTTACATATTCGTACATTAAAACATTGAGTGTAATCATGATATATGTGTGCTTCCGCCTACAGTTTAGTCTTATTGTCTTGTGTATGACCCTCTGTCTTGCGTGACAGTGAATACCAGCATTATCCTCACTCTAATTAGACTTAATTGAATTCCTCAGATTAGGTAAAATTGTAATTAAAGTTTGTCAATAAAGGTGTTAATAATAATAATAAGTGCTCCTTGCGGCCGTGAGAGACCCATCAGGCCTGCATGCTGTAGACAAAAAAAAAAATGGCTCTGAAATTGTTAATGTTTTTTTAATTGTTGTGGCCGAAGGCAGCTTAGTTTTCTGCACACCTCTGACTCGTCTCATGCACCGTACGGTTACCTTGCGGTGATTACAGGGGTCAGGAAGGCTTGAATCACGCCCTGGCGGGTATTTCTACATTTACAATGGTACCTAATCCGCACATCTTATAATTATAATGAAACAGCTAGTAACCCACTTTTTGCACTGCATCTTTGGATTTACAATATTTACAATATAATGTTAGGCATTGGTGGCAAATCTTTGATTAAGACATGAAATAATTTTTAATTTAGAGGATAATAGAAGAGATGCTATTTATGATTTTTAGTCAAAGTATTTTTGTGAATTTTTGTGTTTCCATTTTAGTTTTGAGAGAAATGAGTACCTCCGTCCCAGCCCTCTCTGCCCCAGATTGATTTAATTAAAACCTTCTCTCCAGTTGGCACTGAAATCTTTGTTCTAAATTAATTTAACTCATTCGGCATCTGATTCTATTTTGTCAGTGATCGTATCCAAGCGCCAGTACGGTGAATGTACACACACACACACACACACACACACACACACACACACACACACACACACACACACACACACACACCTTCAAATGTCCTGTTTACATGCGTTGCTGTCGACTGATTAGGTCATTCTCCTCCCCCTCCCCCCCCACCTACACCCGCTTCGTCACCCCTTCCCCACCCTTCCCTCACCCCCCCCCTCCCTCCTTGTTAACTACCCCACATTATACAATTTAGTTGCGGTCTATAATAATTATTGTATCAGTAAATATAATCATTGTAATTTAAGCCACTGATATGGATACAATTGTTCAGTGGTCACCATCATTGGTGTTTGATTTATATATCTATATATAGAGTGAATGTATGTATGTATGTATGTATGTATGTATGTATGTATGTATGTATGTATGTATGTATGTATGTATGTATGTATGTATGTATGCATGTATGTCCGAAGTTGGAAGCTATACGCTGAAAGCTAGCCTCGCTAAACTCCATTTTACATGTATTTCATTCACCTTGGGCACTACGAGCCTCGAACACCCGACCTCTGGCAAGGGAGGCAGACGCCTCTATCAACTGCCCTACTGAGTTAGCTTTAATTACGGGCTATTCATGCCCGTGCCACCTCTTGGGTACCTTAATCTTCATCAATCCATCAGTCAACTACCATTAAAAGACAAAGATCCCGGAGCAGCTAACTGGAAATTCTCCAGTGCTCGAGAGGCCGGCACGCGGATGGCAAATTCCATTGCCATGTGATCCTTCCCTTTTTAAGGCTAGCCTAGTGCAGTTGATAGAGCGTCTGCGTCCCATGCCAGAGGTCGGGTGTTCAAGGCTCCTAGTGCCTAAGGTGAACAAAGTATATGAATAATATATATTGAGAACAACGCAGGGTGGAATATTGTTGCGCGCTAACAGCCCCAGGTCAGTTGGAGACGGAAGGGGGGAGGGGGAATTATCAGGGGAAAACACCAAGCCGTGACGAATATATAGCACTTGGAAGGGATCAGGATAACAGTTTGGGATGGGACGGGGGGAAAGGAATGGTCACATGGAGAAATTGCTGACTTGGGGAACGTGCCAAGTTTTTTTACTGTCGGAATACATACAACAAACATGTGAATTATTGAGACCACTTAAATATATCAAATCTATATTCTCTAGTCTGCAGGTGGGCGAGATACATGATACACTTGCAAAACATTAGACTGGTTCCAAATCCGCACACGGAAATAACTCCACATGTAGGCAGCAGGCATGCCAGAATGTGCAAATTGGCCCTGTTGAAAAGCAAAGGTGCAATGGGTACGCCGAGAGAAAACTATCAACATCAAGGGCTTTTCAACACTCCTCCTTTACACACAAGTGATATAAGTATCAGACTCCTTACAGTGTTCAAGAGATAACGTGATAAACACCTCTAAAGGATACCTACCTGATCAACCAGGCTATGATGTGTACGTCAGGGTGCTAGCAGCGGCGTGCAACAGCCTGGGTGACCAGACATCAACTAGGAGACCTTATCAGAGGCCGGGCCGCGAGGACATTGATCCACGGAACCACCAACAGGAAGGTCCTACAGACTTACAAGAACAACTGAAGTGAAGGATCAAGTCACCAGGCTAAGAAGAGAGACTAATTGTCCACACAAAGTGTCAAGGTCTATGAAGAACTATATATACGGGAGAGGAAGTGAGAGGAGAAGAGGAGGGAACAGGAGGAGAGAATAAGGCATATAGAGCAGCAGCAAGACGAGAGAAGAGAGAAAATAGAGAAAAGACATAAAATGAGACAAAATCAGAAGACCCATCAACTACTCACAGCTTCCCTGGTCCCACCTGAGACAGTCTCCGGGGCTCACTACGGCCTTACCTGCAAGGTAAACACAATACATTATTCGGCAGATCACAGACAAGAGTGAACTACGAATTATAATTTATATTTATATGTATATATATATCAGAAAACTCTTGACCCCTGAAGGATTCGAATCCGGTCAGCTAGGGCCTCACACGCCCCTTGGCATGTCCAGTACTATAATCTCTCAACCACAGACTTGAGTGGATATATTCGTTAACGTGAGTCAAGGTGACACCAGTAGAGTCTACAGCCTCTTATTCCTTTCATGGAAATCTGTTAATAACAGACTTAGTGACATGGAGAGACATGCTGTTTGTACCAGAGGCACTCGGCAGCACCGTGTAACCGAGTTAATATAAGGCACATGGTGACACTCAATGCTTGAGAGAGGCAGCACCCACTGCCGTGTTCCGCCAGCCCACTCCTCCCCAAGGCCTATGGGCACTCAGCCTACTCCTCCCCAAGGCCTTGTGGGCACTCAGCCCACTCCTCCCCAAGGCCTTATGGGTACCCAGGTCACTCCTCCCCAAGGCCTTATGGGTACCCAGGTCACTCCTCCCCAAGGCCTTATGGGCACCCAGGTCACTCCTCCCCAAGGCCTTATGGGCACCCAGGTCACTCCTCCCCAAGGCCTTATGGGTACCCAGGTCACTCCTCCCCAAGGCCTTATGGGCACCCAGGTCACTCCTCCCCAAGGCCTACGGGGACTCAACCCATCTACAGAGCTGCTGGAACACAGTATTTCTTCCCCAGAAACTCATCATAAAGGAGAGTTACACAACGAGTAACATGGATCAACAAGCTGTCACTGCCAGCATGACATCATTACCGTTAACGCTACAGATGTCGCATTTCCAGCATCAAAGAGTCCTGGAAATACAGTACAAACATGCACAGTGATGGGGGAGTGGTGGATTGGAGGTGGGTGGGTGGTAGGCGGGTGTGGAGTGGGTTGTGTGGGTGGAGGGAGAGTGGATGGAGAGGTGGAGTGGTGTTGTCTGGCGCATATATCGTCAAAAAGCTTCGGTGACATTACTCTCATCTCGTTCAAGTAAACAAAATAACATATATTACTAAATGAATGTTTTAATGTTTTGAGAGCAGTGCAGAGCGAGACTCTTGTGGCTCTATGGTAATGCTAACTCTTTACCATCAACCTTATGCTCTTGGATTTGAAACAACTATAACGTCAAATAACGTTATAACTATATAACTATAACGTCCAGCTTGTGAATAAGTTCATAAAAGTAGGACACGGTGGCACTTGGCCCGTGCCTGGCAGGGTGGCACTTGGCCCCGTGTCTGGCAGGGTGACACTTGGCCCGTGCCTGGCAGGGTGGCACTTGGCCCCGTGTCTGGCAGGGTGACACTTGGCCCGTGCCTGGCAGGGTAGCACTTGATCGTGTCTGGCAGGGTGGTACTTGGTCGTGTCTAGCAGGGTGGCACTTGGCCCGTGCCTGGCAGGGTGACACCTGGCCGTGTCTGGCAGGGTGGCACTTGGCCCGTGCCTGGCAGGGTGACACCTGGCCGTGCCTGGCAGGGTGGCACTTGATCGTGTCTGGCAGGGTGGCACTTGGTCGTGTCTAGCAGGGTGGCACTTGGCCGTGTCTGGCAAGGTGGCACTTGGCCCGTGCCTGGCAGGATGGCACTTGGCCGTGCCTGGCAGGGTGGCACTTGGCCGTGCCTGGCAGGGTGGCACTTGGCCGTGCTTGGCAGGGTGGCACCTGGCCGTGCCTGGCAGGGTGGCACCTGGTCGTGTCTGGCACGGTGGCACCTGGCCGTGTCTGGCAGGGTGGCACTTGGCCGTCTCTGGCCAACTAAAGTTTCCCCGTAGGCACCAGTTCAAAGTTAAGGGATCCTGTAGCACAGTGGTCTACATGCTCGGCTCACATGCGAGGGACCTACGTTCAAACCCCGGGACAGACAGAAACGAATGTGTACATTTCCTTTAACCTGATGCACCTATTCACCAAACAGTAAAAGAGGTCCTCGGTTGTTAGGCAATCATCGTGGGTTGCATCCTGGGAGTATCAGCAGTTGGCTTCTAGCAGGCTTCCTGTCCCCCGATAACGGGAATTAATAACTCCCGGTTATTAATATTAACAAAGTGTGTCATATATACTAGGGTGTGCCGGCTGCCGGCTGGGGTGTGCCGGCTGCCGGCTGGGGTGTGCCGGCTGCCGGCTGGGGTGTGCCGGCTGCCGGCTGGGGTGTGCCGGCTGCCGGCTTGGGTGTGCCGGCTGCCGGCTGCCGGCTGCCGGCTGGTACATAGAGCGTGGATACATTAACTGTATTATCAGGAACAAACACCGCACTTAGGGACACTAAAGTGTTTATGGTGTATCGATGAAGAGCAACTCGGTCAGTAAGTGACAACTTCAATATAGTTCTCGTTGTAATCACCTAATTGTGCTTGCGGGGGTTCAGCTCTGGCTCTTTGGTCCCGCCTCTCAACTGTCAATCAATTGGTGTACAGGTTCCTGAGCCTACTGGGCTCTATCATATCTACACTTGAAACTGTGTATGGAGTCAGCCTCCACCACATCACTGCCTAGTGCATTCCATTCATTTATTAACTACTCTGACACTGAAAAAATTCTTTCAAACGTCTTTCCTTTATATGAGAGAATAGTTCTCGTTGTGTGTGTGTGTGTGTGTGTGTGTGTGGTGTGTGTGTGTGTGTGTGTGTGTGTGGTGTGTGTGTGTGTGTGTATTTGGCGAGTGTATTGCAGTGAGAAACTTATCATTGCATTATGAGTGCATCAAGTGTGGTCATACCTGTTCTTAAGGGAGATCATCATTATTACTTTGTTATGTACCTGGAGCCTGGGACCCGTGTTACTCTTAATGCCTAACTTGTATATGGCGAGAGGAAGTGGCAGAGAAGAACAGGCTGGGGAGAGTTGGTTATAGTAGAAGAACAGACTGGGAAGAACTGACTGTAGTGAGAGTGTCAGGGCATCACCCAGCTGACTGTAGTGAGAGTGTCAGGGCATAACCCAGCTGACTGTAGTGAGAGTGTCAGGGCATAACCCAGCTGACTGTAGTGAGAGTGTCAGGGCATCACCCAGCTGACTGTAGTGAGAGTGTCAGGGCATCACCCAGCTGACTGTAGTGAGAGTGTCAGGGCATCACCCAGCTGACTGTAGTGAGAGTGTCAGGGCACCACCCAGCTGACTGTAGTGAGAGTGTCAGGGCATCACCCAGCTGACTGTAGTGAGGGTGTCAGGGCATCACCCAGCTGACTGTAGTGAGAGTGTCAGGGCATCACCCAGCTGACTGTAGTGAGGGTGTCAGGGCATCACCCAGCTGACAGTAGTGAGGGTGTCAGGGCATCACCCAGCTGACTGTAGTGAGAGTGTCAGGGCATCACCCAGCTGACTGTAGTGAGGGTGTCAGGGCATCACCCAGCTGACTGTAGTGAGAGTGTCAGGGCATCACCCAGCTGACTGTAGTGAGAGTGTCAGGGCATCACCCAGCTGACTGTAGTGAGAGTGTCAGGGCATCACCCAGCTGACTGTCACGGGCCCTGTCACCAACCCGTCCACTTACAAACTACAACTAAGAGGACGGGTTGCTGACACACTGCGTGTCAACTTAGTGTGCGGGTATTCCCCCTCACTATGCACGTGTAAATGTAAAATAATTCACCGAGTTGACAACTTCCCAGGCAAGAGACCCACTTAAGCTGGCCACTCGCGAGGCTCTCAGCAGGCGTAAGCTGCGCCCTGCGACCCTTCAGCTTCTCCACCATTACACATCTCTGTTGACTCTCCAGCTTAGGCACGGGGCGCCCCCAGGCAAGATTCGCTTTCAAGTCCAAAAGGTTTGTGGAGTGGAGCCCCCGGCTCCCTCCCCCATCACAAGCACAATAGAAGTCTCAGAACTCTCATAGTCACCTATTTCAGAATCGTCTTTAACTGATGCAGGCGATGAGTCACAAAAACGTGGCTGAAGTATGTTGACCAGACCACACACTAGAAGTTGAAGGGACGACGACGTTTCGGTCCGTTCTGGATCATTCTCAAGTCGATTGTCGACTTGAGAATGGTCCTGGACTGACCGAAACGTCGTCGTCCCTTCAACTTCTAGTGTGTGGTCTGGTCAACACTGAACTGATGATGTACAGTATTTAGCTTCACGACAAAATACAACAGGAAATATATATATATATATATATATATATATATATATATATATATATATATATATATATATATATATATATATATATATATATATATATATATATATATATATATACACACACAACAGATATAAAGATAAGGCAGCACGTGGGGTATAAAGAGGTGGGCCAGACGGAGGCACTGTTAGGCTGGCACTGTCAGGTAAGCACGGAGTAGTGGCACTGCTAAATTGTGTTCCAGCTACCCGCCACAACCCTGTAAAAGGTCAAGGGTCTGCACCCAGTCACCCGGTTTCGTAATCTATGAAGTCGTCCAATTTTGTCGGTATCTAATGCTTGTCATTGAGGGAGCCTTGAAGTTTATTCCCTCTCGTTGGACTGGTTATATACAGTTAAACTTTAGGCTGCCCAACTTTCTCCATCTTAAGACCCACAAATAGAAAAGTTGGTGCGCGCGCGCAGTGATTATGTAGTCACCGATTTGTGCTTGCAGGGTCGGGATGTTAGCTCATGGAGCCTGCCTTTCTAGTCATAGGTTGTCTAATTTACTGAGTGACAACTTAATTCTCTATCATGTCTTCTACAAACATCTCCCTTTCGCACATGCACGCACGCACGCACGCACGCACACACGCACACACACACACAGGACCTGTCTCCTGCAGCACATATCAAGCGGATAACATCAGCGGCATATGCCAGGCTGGCCAACATACGAACGGCATTCAAAAACTTGCGTAAAGAATCATTCACAACTTTGTATACCACATATGTCAGGCCAATCCTGGAGTATGCAGCCCCAGCATGGAGTCCATATCTAGTCAAGGATAAGACTAAACTAGAAAAGGTTCAAAGGTTTGCCACCAGACTAGTACCCGAGCTGAGAGGTATGAGCTACGAGGAGAGACTACGGGAATTAAACCTCACTTCGCTGGAAGACAGAAGAGTTAGGGGGGACATGATCACCACATTCAAGATTCTGAAGGGAATTGATAGGGTAGATAAAGACAGTCTATTTAACACAAGGGGAACACGCACAAGGGGACACAGGTGGAAACTGAGTGCCCAAATGAGCCACAGAGATATTAGAAAGAACTTTTTTAGTGTCAGAGTGGTTGACAAATGGAATGCATTAGGGGGTGATGTGGTGGAGGCTGACTCCATACACAGTTTCTAGTGTAGATATGATAGAGCCCGATAGGCTCAGGAATCTGTACACCTGTTGATTGACGGTTGAGAGGCGGGACCAAAGAGCCAGAGCTCAACCCCCGCAAACACAACTAGGTGAGTACACGCACACACACACACACACACACACACACACACACACACACACACACACACACACACACACACACACACTCACACACAACACTACACAACATTGTCACTCCCAAACATCCCTTGCAAATTACTTGAAAGAAATGTAAAGTTAAACTACTTGCACACCCAGGTATGTAAACAAACATCAACACGGCTTTAGGGAAGGGGAAATTGTCAGCCTTTCAAATTGTAGACTGTTAAAATGTTCACCAATCACAAAGTAGCTAAGCCTCTGACGTCATAGCAATAGAGCCGGAGGGCCACAAAAGTATAGGCCGCGATTGTCTTGATAGATACCCCCTGGAGCAAGTGAACCTCGGACAGGCTGTGGATAGGTGTGTTATCTATCAGTGAAGAAGCTACAGAAGAACACAGTCTATTCTCTACCCAACAAGTAAGATATCCTACCATTTCTTCGACTAAAAAACTACAAGGGAAAGAGGCAGTAAACAAAATTATGCCTGACGAACCTCCTGGAGATGTATGATAAGGTAACAGAAATAAGGCAAGAAACAGAATGCGTATTTCTGGACAGCCACAAAGCCCTTGATACGGTACCACACGGGAGGCATACAGACGTGTCTCTACACCCGAAGGAGACGCTCAGTCTCTTGGTGTTCCGCGCTGAACCTAACTATTGTCTTCGTATTGTTAAGAGCCATTTAAGTTGGACTGAGCCATAGCTGAGCAGCGACGATCTCGTTTCAAGCAGTTGATGCATCCGGTGATTCACACCAAAACTGTCGGCGGTAAGACTTTGTGCAAGACTAAGAGTTCAATGTGTATTCTGCTGGCTGACAAGGAGCTCCTGCGTATGTGATAACTGCTGTGTAACACTGTCGGTGGCCCGGCTCCGTCATCCTGTAGTCAGCGACGACTCATCAAATCATGTGGATGATTTGCTGCCTTCTGCAATTCTTCACCACAGATTTTCAGCTATTGTGAACATCACTGACAATTTTATTATTATTATTATTATTATTATTATTATTATTATTATTATTATTATTATTATTATTATTATTATTATTTTCTACCACAGACGTGACCACACATTTAAAACGCTAATCAATATATATACATTTTTCTTCTGTCCTCCATGGACAGGGTTACAAATCTGTTAAACATATAGTTCAGTGATTAATTGAACAATCAACCACAGAAGGTGATTGCAGTGCTTTTAAAATGCTAATCTAACCTAAAAATATAAACACAGATATATAAGTCTGTCCTACATAAACAGTGTTTGATGTGTGTTTTTACATAGTATCATTAATGTGCGTTTACAAAGGTGAAATGCAATTCTGACTAGCTTCCACATATCCTGTATACACACACACACATACACACATACACACACACACACACACACACACACACACACACACACACACACACACACACACACACACACACACACACAGTTATGTCTCTCCTACTTCGACAGTGTAAGACAGCTGCTATAGAAACTAGTGTGTTATTAAGCACTTAACCACTGAAGGTGATTAAGGTGCTTTTACAAGCTCAGGTTATAGTTATATCACAAACATTGTATAACTGATGCATTACATAGTCAATCTGGGGTACAAGTCCAATATATCATCAAGTGTTCCAGTATTCATAAAGTATTTACAGAGTTCAGCATACCTCAGCCCGGGAGGGCGAAAATCAGTCAATATGTGACATTCTACAAAATAATGTTCAAGGGAGTGCATGTTTTACCTTTCTCAAAGTTGACACTTGGTGCATTTGACAAGTTATTAAACTTCAATATAATTGGGAGAAGACGACCTCGTGCTGGTGTTTATCACAGTTTGTTGTGGCGAATGTATTGGAACGTGGCACCGCGTGCTGTTAAGAGGCGATAGAGAACCTGGCGGCCACTATTTGCGAGGACTTAACAGGGCATGCAAGCAACCGGTCTCTGAACCTACCGAGGAATTTACAGGTAACTGTTTAGGTTTTCGACAGCGAGTTGTGGAAAGACTGACAGAACCAGCCAGTGGGGTATATAATCCCTATAAATCAAAAAATTATCACGTCATTGTGTCGTATCAATGTCAGCATCATATAAACCATAATCATTTTATATCTTACTCTATTAGGTTCGAAGTGAACAGAACTGGGGTTGGGTTAGGTTGGGTGCGTTAAACAAAAACAAATAAGGGAACAGCATTGACGAAAGAGAGACTCATACTTGACTCAGGTTTTAGATCCTTTGTGAGAGTAGCTTGAGCTACCTCATCCTTTTGTGCGTATTTATACCTCAATAAACGTATTTGAATCTGAATTCTCGGACCAGAACCATGTCTCCTCCCCCCTCTTCCCCTCGTGTCTAAGCAGCTGCTTGGGCAGTCGCAAGATATTTTCTGTCAATATCCTGGTGCCAAGAGAAAATCCTGACACATTTGTACTCTATTGTCACAGTAAATCAACCTCACTGTGCAATCAACAAAATTTTTGCGTAACAAGCACGCCCGCACACGCACGCACGCACACACACACACACACACACACGCGCGCGCACACACACAAAGGCTACACTTCTATTAGTTAAGTGACATTTCCAATTAGTTGAATGACTTTTATAATCTTGGAACAGTGCCTGTATTTTATTTTCTGTTAATTGTGTATATTTTTTATATCTGCTGTGATCCCATCCAGTTTGGAGAACAGTGTGTGTGATCTGGCTGATAATACCTGAGTGCATTACATATTTACAACATCAGCGCTTACATGATATTAATGTTATGTGTAAATTCATTAACTGAGTGATCAGTAACGACCCTGGCGTTTCCACCTTTTATACACGACGACTCTCTGTATTTGAAAGAGAAATTACAAGCCAGTGATATGAATTATTGTTTGACTCGCACATCAATGACAAGTTACATTGTTTGATTTCAGTATTACACTACCCAGTGAGAAGGTGTCTGGGAACCACCAGAACGCCGGTTCAAGTCACCTCATTGCCTTAAAAAATATTTACGATTTATATATATATATATATATATATATATATATATATATATATATATATATATATATATATATGTATATATGTATATATATATATATATATATATATATATATATATATATATATATATATATATATATATATATATATATATATATATATATATATATATATATATATATGACAATGTCAGACCACGGAGGAAAATGAAACAGGAATTTCCTTAAGTACTTTCGTATATTAAATACATCTTCAGAAGGAATCCGTATATTAAATACGTATATCAGAATTTCGTATATTAAATACATCTTCAGAAGATTCCTTCTGAAGATGTATTTAATATACGAAAGTACTTAAGGAAATTCCTGTTTCATTTTCCTCCGTGGTCTGACATTGTCACATTCTTAATCACGTGTTTATTTTCGTGATATACACACACACACACACATATATATATATATATATACATATATATATATATATATATATATATATATATATATATATATATATATATATATATTATATATATATATATATATATATATATATATATATATATATATATATAATATGTCGTACCTAGTAGCCAGAACGCACTTCTCAGCCTACTATGCAAGGCCCGATTTGCCTAATAAGCCAAGTTTTCATGAATTAATTGTTTTTCGACTACCTAACCTACCTAACCTAACCTAACCTAACTTTTTCGGCTACCTAACCTAACCTAACCTATAAAGATAGGTTAGGTTAGGTTAGGTAGGGTTGGTTAGGTTCGGTCATATATCTACGTTAATTTTGACTCCAATAAAAAAAATTGACCTCATACATAATGAAATGGGTAGCTTTATCATTTCATAAGAAAAAAATTAGAGAAAATATATTAATTCAGGAAAACTTGGCTTATTAGGCAAATCGGGCCTTGCATAGTAGACCGAGAAATGTGTTCTGGCTACTAGGTACGATATATATATATATATATATATATATATATATATATATATATATATATATATATATATATATATATATATATATATATATATATGTCGTACCTAGTAGCCAGAACTCACTTCTCAGCCTACTATGCAAGGCCCGATTTCCCTAATAAGCTAAGTTTTCATGAATTAATTGTTTTTCGACTATCTAACCTACCTAACCTAACCTAACCTAACTTTTTCGGCTACCTAACCCAACCTAACCTATAAAGATAGGTTAGGTTAGGTTAGGTAGGGTTGGTTAGGTTCGGTCATATATCTACGTTAATTTTAACTCCAATAAAAAAAATTGACCTCATACATAATGAAATGGGTAGCTTTATCATTTCATAAGAAAAAATTAGAGAAAATATATTATTTCAGGAAAACTTGGCTTATTAGGCAAATCGGGCCT
The DNA here is from genome assembly GCF_040958095.1 of Procambarus clarkii. Lineage (NCBI taxonomy): Eukaryota > Metazoa > Arthropoda > Malacostraca > Decapoda > Cambaridae > Procambarus > Procambarus clarkii. Next base: position 32,207,444 of record NC_091215.1, read on the forward strand.
TGAATAGTAGGCCGAGAAGTGCGTTCTGGCTACTAGGTACGACATATATATATATATATATATATATATATATATATATGTCGTACCTAATAGCCAGAACGCACTTCTCAGCCTACTATTCAAGGCCCGATTTGCCTAATAAGCCAAGTTTTCATGAATTAATGTTTTTTCGTCTACCTAACCTACCTAACCTAACCTAACCTAGCTTTTTTTGGCTACCTAACCTAACCTTACCTATAAATATAGGTTAGGTTAGGTTAGGTAGGGTTGGTTAGGTTCGGTCATATATCTACGTTAATTTTAACTCCAATAAAAAAAAATTGACCTCATACATAGAGAAAAGGGTTGCTTTATCATTTCATAAGAAAAAAATTATAGTAAATATATTAATTCAGGAAAACTTGGCTTATTAGGCAAATCGGGCCTTGAATAGTAGGCTGAAAAGTGAGTTCTGGCTACTAGGTACGACATATATATATATATATATATATATATATGTCGTACCTAGTAGCCAGAACGCACTTTTTGGCCTACTATGCAAGGCCCGATTTGCCTAATAAGCCAAGTTTTCATGAATTAATGTTTTTTCGACTACCTAACCTACCTAACCTAACCTAACCTAACTTTTTCGGCTACCTAACCGAACCTAACCTATAAAGATAGGTTAGGTTAGGTTAGGTAGGGTGGGTTAGGTTCAGACATATATCTACGTTAAATTTAACTCCAATAAAAAATAATTGACCTCATACATAATGAAATGGGTAGCTTTATCATTTCATAAGAAAAAAATTAGAGAAAATATATTAATTCAGGAAAACTTGGCTTATTAGGCAAATCGGGCCTTGCATAGTAGGCTGAGAAGTGGGTTCTGGCTACTAGGTACGACATATATATATATATATATATATATATATATATATATATGTCGTACCTAGTAGCCAGAACTCACTTCTCAGCCTACTATTCAAGGCCCGATTTGCCTAATAACCCAAGTTTTCCTGAATTAATATATTTACTATAATTTTTTTCTTATGAAATGATAAAGCAATCCTTTTCTCTATGTATGAGGTCAATTTTTTTTTATTGGAGTTAAAATTAACGTAGATATATGACCGAACCTAACCAACCCTACCTAACCTAACCTAACCTATATTTATAGGTAAGGTTAGGTTAGGTAGCCAAAAAAAGCTAGGTTAGGTTAGGTTAGGTAGGTTAGGTAGACGAAAAAACATTAATTCATGAAAACTTGGCTTATTAGGCAAATCGGGCCTTGAATAGTAGGCTGAGAAGTGCGTTCTGGCTATTAGGTACGACATATATATATATATATATATATATATATAATATTTATATATATATATATAATATTTATATATATATATAATATTTATATATATATATATATATATATATATATATATATATATATATATATATATATATATATATATATAATATTTATATATATGTCGTACCTAGTAGCCAGAACGCACTTCTCAGCCTACTATGCAAGGCCCGATTTGCCTAATAAGCCACGTTTTCCTGAATTATTATATTTTCTCTATTTTTTTCTTATGGAATGATAAAGCTACGCATTTCATTATGTATGAGGTCAATTTTTTTTTATTGGAGTTGAAATTAACGTAGATATATGACTGAACCTAACCAACCCTACCTAACCTAACCTAATCTATCTTTATAGGTTAGGTTAGGTTAGGTAGCCGAAAATGTTAGGTTAGGTTAGGTTAGGTAGGTTAGGTAGTCGAAAAACAAATAATTCATGAAAACTAGGCTTATTAGGCAAATTGGGCCTTGCATAGTAGGCTGATAAGTGCGTTCTGGCTACTAGGTACGACATATATATATATAATATTTATATATATATATATATATATATATATATATATATATATATATATATATATAATATTTATATATATATATATATATAATATTTATATATATATATATATATATATATAATATTTATATATATATATATATATATATATATATATATATATATATAATATTTATATATATATATATATATATATATATATATATATATATATATATATATGTCGTACCTAGTAGCCAGAACTCACTTCTCAGCCTACTATTCAAGGCCCGATTTGCCTAATAAGCCAAGTTTTCCTGAATTAATATATTTACTATAATTTTTTTCTTATGAAATGATAAAGCAACCCTTTTCTATATGTATGAGGTCAATTTTTTTTATTGGAGTTAAAATTAACGTAGATATATGACCGAACCTAACCAACCCTACCTAACCTAACCTAACCTATATTTATAGGTAAGGTTAGGTTAGGTAGCCAAAAAAAGCTAGGTTAGGTTAGGTTAGGTAGGTTAGGTAGACGAAAAAACATTAATTCATGAAAACTTGGCTTATTAGGCAAATCGGGCCTTGAATAGTAGGCTGAGAAGTGCGTTCTGGCTATTAGGTACGACATATATATATATATATATATATATATATATATATATATATATATATATATATATATATATATATATATATATATATGTCGTACCTAGTAGCCAGAACGCACTTCTCAGCCTACTATGTAAGGCCCGATTTGCCTAATAAGCCAAGTTTTCATGAATTAATTGTTTTTCGACTACCTAACCTACCTAACCTAACCTAACCTAACTCTTTAGGCTACCTAACCTAACCTAACCAATAAAAATAGGTTAGGTTAGGTTAGGTAGGGTTGGTTAGGTTCCGTCGTATATCTACGTTAATTTTAACTCCAATAAAAAAAAATTACCTCATACGTAATGAAATGGGTAGCTTTATCATTTCATAAGAAAAAAATTAGAGAAAGTATATTAATTCAGGAAAACTTGGCTTATTAGGCAAATCGGGCCTTGCATAGTAGGCTGAGAAGTGCGTTCTGGCTACTAGGTACGACATATATATATATAATATATATATTATGTGTGTGTGTGTGTTGTATAATTATCATTTTCTGTTAATCGACAAAAAATAAATAGTATGTTAAAAGTGGAATAGCAGAAAGTTCCCTATCTTAAGATGGCAGAGTTCATACATAAAGTTCATATCTTGCCAAGCGCAGCGTGCAGGCCACACACGTGCTTCAAGGCATACAAGACGAGGAGCGTGCACACACAGGGTGAGGCTGTGCACGTCTTACAGTCTGGGTTCTCAGCCAGGACCAACTTAGCACTAAATTACTGTAATTTGCATCGTACAACAACATAGATTACTGTTAATTCCTTACTACTGTGCAATAATGCATGGAAATCAAACTGCATGCCTAGGTAGTGGTGTGGCTGGAGTTGTAAGGAGATTTGCATTATGCTGCTTTAAAATTGCATATGATATTCTGAGGGAGTGTCTTCAATGGTTTAATGCAATATGATATGCAAATTAACCTGCACGTCTGAGCAAGCAGTTATGGAATAATTATGTCTTTGAATAACATTATTGTATGATACTATATTGATGGTTATGTCTGGGGAGGATGCACGCAAAGTGGTTAACGACAGCGCGTCTGAGAGGAGAGCAATGTTGCACAGTTATTGCACAGGTTTTATAGGTACCTTTGTCTTGATTCCATACTGGGATACATATTAAGTTAAATTGACTCTTGTGTATTAAAATGTTGTAAGTTGTATATAACTTACAGTGATGGCTGTTATAGCATTTAGTGAAAATTGCAACGATATATTCAGGAGTAAACCATGCTGAGGAAGATGGTTCAGAAATATGGCATAAGCTTCAGGAGGGATACTATGCTGAAAATCCGCATGATAATGCGCACCTCATTTATGGCACATTACAGCATGCCATCGTTTGCTGCTACTTCTACTTAGTAGATTAAATATTTTACTGCAAATTTATTAATGACAGGAAGGTCAGAACTTGTTAATAATTTGCCAGCTGAAGATATTAGAAATTAGCTTGTCTAGCGACGAAGTCATCACCCAGGAACTCCAGCCGGAGTTAAACTTCAGTGGAAGCTTAAAACTTCAATTCAAATGTAAATTTTAATTCAGTGGAAGTTTAAAATTTAAATTTTAAACTTCAGTGCACGACAGACGCATGAATGGTGATACAATGGAACACTTTCCTAGTATGAGTTAAGCATATGTTTCTTTCTGAATATGTAATCTGTGTTATGTATTGGTGAATCAATTATGTAAACTTATATATATATATATATATATATATATATATATATATATATATATATATATATATATATATGTGTGTGTGTGTGTGTGTGTGTGTGTGTGTGTGTGTGTGTGTGTGTGTGTGTGTGTGTGTGTGTGTGTGTGTGTGTGTGTGTGTGTGTGTGTGTAGGAATAACAAAAAGTACAGATTTTTACCTGTAATAACTCTACCCCAGGCTGCATGTTGTTTGTTGTTGTTTTAGATTCAGCTACTCTGAACAAAGTTTACATGTAGCACGGGCTATGGTGAGCCCGTAATCCAGGCTGCATTACTTGCTGGTTAATGTAGTGTGTGTGTTGTGTAGCTCCGCGACACAGGACTACCCCTGTTAGCTGCACCTGGAAATGACTTGATTTTCTTGTGACATTAGTAACAATTGACCAGTGTTGTTATGTAATCATTTGTCTTATATATTGTCTAGTTTACACGATGGTCTAGCTATTCTAGATAGACCAGTTGTCTATCTTTTTCTACATAGACCAATTGTCTATCTATTCTAGATAGACCAATTGTCTGTCTATTCTAGATCATCTGCTAGACATAGACTTTATACTTTAACTAATTTTGTTCAGTATCAGACTGAATTTGGGGCCCAGGCCTTTAAAGGGACTTTCAGAGTAAACTAAGGAACAGTATACTAGGTGAAATGCACATATATACACACACATGGTGTAGTACGTGTGTAAACTCGTACATGTGCTTGAAAGGATACAAAGTATATTATGTGTGACGGGTGTATACTCTCCCAGCTGCTGAAGAGACGTTCAAGTCTCTCAAACAATTCTTTAAAACACTTTATCAACCTGACCCGATCCGAACAGTTATCATAAAGCAGTGGCCGAAGTCATAGACTAGTCAGAATTCGGACAAAAATTATATCTTATATGCTTTGATAGATTAAGAAACTTGCAATAACATATTAACCTTTAATATAGTTAAAAAGAAAAGGAAAAGGGGTATATAAGTAGACACAAAAGTGGCAATAGCTTACTTAACACACATGAACGAAGTTTAACAACGTGGGTAGTCAGATATTCGATTCACAATGATTGGATGTCAAAACTACCTGCTTTATATAGGCCTACAGGCGCTGTAGTAAAGTTACTACAGGTGTTCTCGTGTTCTCTGTTTGGAGCCTCAAGATCCACATGTGGATTATGGTTAATGCTTCCTCTGTGCAAGAAAGTAATTTTTTTGTAATTAAGTTCTGAAGAATACTTAAGAAGCTTTGTAAGGCACTTGAGGATTAAGCCCTCTTTTAAAGAAAAAAATAAATGGCTGCATTTTATAAAAATCAAACTTAGAGAGAGAGAGAGAGAGAGAGAGAGAGAGAGAGAGAGAGAGAGAGAGAGAGAGAGAGAGAGAGAGAGAGAGAGAGAGAGAGAGAGAGAGAGAGAAAGAGAGGAGAGAGGAGAGAGGAGAGAGGAGAGAGAGAGAGAGAGAGAGAGAGAGAGAGAGAGAGAGAGAGAGAGAGAGAGAGAGGGAGAGGGAGAGAGAGAGAATTATCGCCCTCGTGACCCAACAACCTATCTATCACCAATCTATCGATGATTCGTCTTATAATGAGCATTAATATACATATTCTCTGAGTAAAACCAGTGGATACTGACAGATATTATTCATGCAATTAACACAGGGGTATACACAGAGAGGTGTATCACGGGTATACACAGAGGTGTACCACAGGGGTACACAGAGAGGTGTACCACAGGGGTATACACGGAGAGGTGTACCACAGGGGTACACAGAGGTGTACCACAGAGGTACACAGAGAGGTGTACCACAGGGGTATACACGGAGAGGTGTACCACAGGGATTTACACAGAGGTGTACCACAGTGGTATACACGGAGAGGTGTATCACAGGGGTATACACGGAGAGGTGTATCACAGGGGTATACACAGAGGTGTACTACAGGGGTATACACCGAGAGGTGTACCACGGGTATTCACAGAGAGGTGTACCACAGGGGTACACACAGAGGTGTACCACAGGGGTATACACAGAGGTGTATCATAGGGGTATACACAGAGGTGTACCATAGGGGTATACACAGAGAGGTGTACCACACGGAGAGGTATACACCGCTTCTCGGTGTACATAGACTAAACTGTTGCCAGTTCCTAGTGGCGGCCTTAACTCTCCAGAGGTTGATAGCCCTTAAAAAAAATTTAAGAAATAAATACCCAACTTCTTCCCTGATTTGAATATTTTAACTAAATAAAATACAATTTTATTATGTGGGACAATACCAAATAAAAAATGCAATAAAGAAACAACCCCTGACAACTGTTTTAGTAATGATAAGTAGTGAGGTATGGGACAATGGTGGGATTTCCCAGCCATGTGTCTCCGGGATATATACAGACACACAGGTTTGGTTCCATTCAGTCGTTGCGACGCTGGCCAGGGGGCCGCACGTCGCCTCTCTCCGTCAATAGCACTGTACGCAGGCATATAATTGGACTCGGTTTACTAATTTTTGTTTTTTTTTCCCACGAACCTATTGTTTATACAACTTGGCAGGTGTGTGTGTTTATGGTGAGATTTTGTAAGTTGTGTAATTTTCATGTATTACTCATAAGGGATGAAAAATTAATAAAAGAATGTCATTAATTTTCTTTTATTTTTACTGTGTATTTTCCTGTTAAGCAAAACAATTATGAGATTAGGCGCTCTGTAAAATATTCGGAAAGTTTAAAAACTTATGGCTGATTGATCTATAAAAAATATATCTATATTCTGTACGATTCTTTACTTATATTTTTGCTTGTGATAAAAAATTGCTACTTTAAAGTGTGTGGTTGTATACGGAAGCGAGAATTACAATTACAGAATAAAAAATAAATATCCACACTATCAACAGATTACAACGACCTTTTAAAGTCAAAATTCCATCACTAAACTTCACATTCATTCAATCTATGATTTACAATAATCACTCTTAGAATATTCTTTGATTCTCTAGTATGATATTAGATTTTATGAAAGGGACGCCCAATACTTTTAATGCACGAAACTATAACATGTTTCAAAAAATTTTGCATCAATGATTTGGCGATTTTGGCGCGAGCGCACTTAAAGGTTGGGAACCCCCCAGCTTTAGGGGTGAAATACATACATATACAAATACGTATATACATACATATACGTCAAAATGCAATGTACTGATCGAGGCCACTGGAGTCGCCAGGCTGACTGAGTTTAACACAATATATACCTGTGATCCAAAATTAAATTGGTATCGACAATTTATTGCGATCACAGCGCCAGTGTGTAGCTAATGTGTGTATCCACTCCCTATACATTAGCTAATGTGTGTATCCACTCCCTATACATTAGCTAATGTGTGTATCCACTCCCTATACATTAGCTAATGTGTGTATCCACTCCCTATACATTAGCTAATGTGTGTATCCACTCCCTATACATTAGCTAATGTGTGTATCCACTCCCTATACATTAGCTAATGTGTGTATCCACTCCCTATACATTAGCTAATTGGTAACTCCACACCCTATACATTAACTCCTGCACCAATTATCAAAATATTAACTAATTCCCGTACCCAACAACCGTACATTAATTAACGATGACTTTAATGATTATCGCCCACTATCAAAACTGTTACAATAGGTTCAGACTGAATTAAACGTCAGTATTCACCCCATTCTTAGCTGTGTTCATTCAACCCGTCCTCAGACTTAGTCCATTCCATGCAGTGGTCGACCCCAAAGACGCATATATATAAATTTTAACATGCTGTTCATTCAAAACAGGAACTGTCTCGCATATAAATTAATATTTATACGCATTAGCATATTGTCCATATTTAGACATTGGTTAGGTTAGGTGTTTAGGTTCTGTTGGCGATTATTTGTATTTGTAGTACGTGGGTGAAGTATTTACAGCGTTGTGGTTCGAACAAAAGTCGTCAGCGAAACACTTGTTCCGGAAGTGTTCAGAAATCATCAGTTGTGAGTCGTGTGTAAACCGTTTTTCATTCATAAACAGGGGGGTTTGGCGGGTGGATGGAATGGACTTTGGCCTTTGTTGATGAGGACTGGCTGCAGTATTTGACACAGTCCAGTCGACCATGTTGGAAGCTATGACTCGCAAGGTGCGTTATCCACTTTCAGTCTGGACTGTAAACTTTTGTATATCAAACTAAAACACCTTACCCAGACCTATACATGGGTGTATGCATACAACCAGACCTATACATGGGTGTATGCATACAACCAGACCTATACATGGGTGTATGCATACAACCAGACCTATACATGGGTGTATGCATACAACCAGACCTATACATGGGTGTATGCATACAACCAGACCTATACATGGGTGTATGCATACAACCAGACCTATACATGGGTGTATGCATACAACCAGACCTATACATGGGTGTATGCATACAACCAGACCTATACATGGGTGTATGCATACAACCAGACCTATACAAGGGTGTATGCATACAACCAGACCTATAGATCGGTGTATGCAGTGACAACAGATAATAATATATATTTGAGAAAAAAAGTTTGTTAATACCAAATGAAAGATTTATCTTGTCAGTTTGGTAAGTGAAATACTGACATAATATGGCAAGATTTAACACATCACTTGTGCTGGAGGATGGCCTGGATGATCCAGGTCTCATCACACGAACATAATTCATCTCTAGTGTTGTCCATCATACTACTATGCTATCATATGTAATGTAAATGATGACTTTGATATATACGGTACAAAATAATCCTGAATATAACGCAATGCGCAACAGCAAATCAGCGTATAAATTTGCAAAATTGTGTGAACGTCGCAATACACGAAATAATTATGTGTATATAATTATAGCGAAAGTATAACAATGACATTTAGGGGGAGAGTTGGGGGGGGGGGGTTAATTATAATATGTACTGTATATTTTAATTACTGAAATAATCAAATGATCAATTACCAGTTGACGGCCTAAACTTTTTCATAAGTAATTAATGGATTATTAGCACTATCATTGCATATGACAAGCCTTAACGACTAACGAAATAGTTCGTTGATTAACGAAATAGTTCGTTGATTAACGAAATAGTTCGTTGATTAACGAAATAGCTCGTTAACATGGGGTTACAGTGATACGTGCGGGGCAGTGAACGAATACCCATTCCCGCTAACTAGTTAAGTGTTACTGGCCCTCACTAACCAGTGGGTGGTTACTGACCCTCACTAACTAGTGCAGGGTTAGCAAGGGTCAGTAACCACCCCAACCACTTGGACGGTCGGGAATTGAGCCCCGACCTGCAAGAAGCGAGACTGTTGCTCTACCGTCCAGTCCAAGTGGCTGGAGGGAGGGAATATAACTACCCATGGATCATTAGACAATGCCATTCAGGAGAAAAAAAGGTCAGGTATGTTATGGAGAGAATGCAGAGGAGAGAAGAGACTTGAAATGTGTGCAACAGAGCTTGCAACTAATTCATAAATGTGAGGGATGTGAACACGACATTACATGCAAAGCAACGAGACATATACTAAAATAAATCTTAAACCCAGCGCCCACTGGATGGGTGTTGGGAGTACGTAATTAGTGAGTGTAATTGCCTTACCTCAGATGTAAATTGCTCGGTTTAACAGACTGCTGTTGGCCAGTTCATGAACCACTTGTAATCTAAAAGACCATTGATATGCACATGCAATTATGTAACCAGCTTAACAAGGTTCTTACTTGCTTAGCTAAACAAATTTTGGGATTCAGTTCTTGAGACTTTAATGTGGGTCTGTAACCTTTTCCACTAGCACTCACGGGATGGTGTGTGGGGTTATATCTTAAGGTTATCTTGAGATGATTTCGGGGCTTTAGTGTCCCCGCAGCCCGGTCCTCGACCAGGCCTCCACCCCCAGGAAGCAACCCGTGACAGCTGACTAGCACCCAGGTACCTATTTTACTGCTAGGTAACAGGGGCATAGGGTGAAAGAAACTCTGGCCATTGCTTCTCGCCGGCGCCTGGGATCGAACCCAGGACCACAGGATCACAAGTCCAGCGTGTTGTCCGCTCGGCCGACCGGCTCCCAATTGGGGGAGGTGTTACCCAAACACTTCGGGCGGTTCAACCCAACGCAGCGGGTAAGCACCCAAGCCGTGGCACCCTACAGGCCCGATGTCAACGCTTGCAAAGGAATTCATCAATACTCGCCACCACGCACCGGTAGCCTCATCTCTCCGGCTGTGTTAGGCACCTTTCCTTTCACCTAATGCCTCTCTTCACCTAGGAGTAAATAGGTACCACCCGGGAGTTGGACAACTCTCACAGAGTTACATCTTGGAGGAGACTCAATAGTTAGACCTAGGGGAGGATGGGGGTAACCTGGATACACGCCTAAAGTATATATATATATATAGGCGCCCCCAAGATGTAATGACCCTTGAAGGTGCTCAAATGATACTCCTGCGGCCCCCAGCATGATGAAGTGATTTGATGACATGTCTCTGCCCAGAATAGTCACGAGTGCTGTCGGGTGTTGGGGTTAAAAGTCAGACGACTTATCAATATTTTTGTACAGTCGACTGGCAGAGTGGTTATAGTACCGGGCATGTCAAGGGGCATGGAAGCCCCGGTTGACCGGGTTCGAATCCTTTAGGAGTCAAGAGTTTTCTGATATATATATATAATTTTACCTTGGCGCTTTCTCCCAATCATTTACTTACCTTGAGCCTCGAATTAAAATTTCTAGCCAGAATTTAAAGCAGCAAGAGCATTAGTAACAATAAAAGTGGTTCCCCATTTTTAGGGGACAGGAAGCCTGTTAGCCCTAGCGAGGTCCCACTAGCCAATGACTAATACTGCCCAGGATGCAATCCACAACAGTTTCCTGACTCAGGGACTAAATATTTACAGATGTAGATGCAAAAATGTACCTGATTTATCTTCCCTGAAATCGAATTAGTGTTCAATAATAACAGCAATAAATCTTGGTATTATTTTTTTTTATTCTATGCTTCAATACTACACTTACAGCTTTAGTGAAGACTTCGTAAGACACAGAGAAGACATCGTAAGACACAGAGAAGACATCGTAAGACACAGAGAAGACATCGTAAGACACAGAGAAGACATCGTAAGACACAGAGAAAACATCGTAAAACACAGAAGACTTCGTAAGACACAGAGAAGACATCGTAAGACACAGAGGACATTGTAAGACACAGAGAAGACATCGTAAGACACAGAGAAGACATCGTAAGACACAGACAAGACATCGTAAGACACAGACAAGACATCGTAAGACACACAGAAGACATCGTAAGACACACAGAAGACATCGTAAGACACACAGAACACATCGTAAGACACACAGAAGACATCGTAAGACACAGAAAAGGTCTCGTTGGCGTCTGACGTCTTGCATCATAAAGTGAAACATATACATTACCAAACACATTTGTCTTCCCGTTAGACGAGAAATGGAGGGGATTGAGGGGGGATAATGTGGCTTAAGTTGAAGTGGAAGTGTGTCTGAGGTTGAGGGGCGGTTGAGATCAAATGAGTTGAAGAAGCAATTTCAAAATAACTCTCTCAAGAAATCTCGAGACAAAAACTAACATATCAAAGTTTTTTTATTTCCATATAAAAAACATTACATTTTTACGGCATGTGATCCAACTTTCCTGGACTCTCACCACTCCTTCTCAAGAATTTTCTGAAAATTTCGAAGGGTGTGAGGATTGTGTGAGCAAACACGCTAAAGTGTTCCCTCAGAACACTTTTGAACAGAAAATGTTTGTGGAAAGAGAGAGTCGACCATAAATGACTAATACTAACTTCAACTATACAAGCCTGCTACTCTCCAAGCAACAGCCTGTTGGACCAAGCTCTCACAAGTCAAGCCTGGCCCCGGACCGGGCTTGGGGGAGTAGAAGAACTCCCAGAACCCCATCAAGCAGGTATCATGCAGGTACCCAAACAAGCAAATACAATACACAATCAAGCAATCTAAGATAAAACAACACAAAATCCAATCCTCCAGATAATACACCAAAGGAAGCAACACAAAACAGCCAGACACACACACAAAAAAGAAAACCAGCAACAAAAGCTCCCACAAACACAGAGCACTTTTATGTTCAAGTGTCTGGGCGAGTATTGCAGCTCTTGCTCCACACCAGTAGTTGCAAGTGAATGAAGTTGCAAGTGAATAAAGTTGCAAGTGAATAAAGTTGCAAGTGAATAAAGTTGCAAGTGAATAAAGTTGCAAGTGAATAAAGTTGCAAGTGAATGCTAAATATTGTTTTGTTGCGTCATGTAAATATTTACTCAGGACAGCCAGATTTACGAGAGCATAAGATATTGTGAATAATTCATGTTATATATAACGATTATAACCAGATTTCTCAAAGTACTGGAAGATTTAAAAATGTTTAAAGTTCCATTATTCGATTACGTACAGGAGAGAAGATAGAGAAAACGAGAAGAGATAGAAAATGAGAGAGAGAGAGAGAGAGAGAGAGAGAGAGAGAGAGAGAGAGAGAGAGAGAGAGAGAGAGAGAGAGAGAGAGAGAGAGAGAGAGAGAGAGAGAGAGACGAACGCACATAAGACATGGGGTGAATATAACCTTCCCCCCTTGTGCACAAAAAAAAGAAAAAAAGAACTACTCGTGTTCCCCCTTGGCACATGTGACTAACATCTGCGACCGTGAACAACAGAACCAGATGTGACCCTACCCCTGCCAGGCTCCTCTGGTAGCATGATCCGTTTTACCTTACCCTGAGAGTACCTTGCATTGGTTCCGAGGATCAACGTCTCCGCGGCTCGGTCTCCTGACCAGTACTCGTCAATCAGGCAGTTTAAACGCAGCTACTCGCCGTTTCACGAATGAATCACAGCCTGGTTGATCAGGCATCCGATGCAGGTGTTGAAAACATCTTAGCCCCTTGATAGCATTCTATCTCTCAGCCTACCTATTGCACCCATACTATTCAGCGAGGCTATTTTGCACTGCTACTCCATCTATCATCACATCTACACTAACCTTGCTTATCTATGGTGCATTCAGTAAGACCAGAGAGCTCCTAGATGTTGCAACTGCTAGGTTTAGGCTCGGCAATTAGTATCTCTGGGAGATTGCACCATCTTCCGATGTCGATATGACAATGCAAACGGTCAGAACAGCTATCTGCCCTCCCTACATAACTTTATGAAACGTGAAAAAAAATTAATTTTGAAATATCAGATGTTCCAGAAATGCCGAAGTACTTAACATAAAACTAGATACTACCAGAAATCTTCACCAAGTATATATAGTTTGTAGGTATATTCATGCCAGGGAATATATAACTCCCTTTTCTTGACTTACCACAGCGTACAAAATAAGGGGTACTGAAACGGACGAACACAAGCCACACCCCAAACCTAACCTACCCATTTAATACTTGGCTATGTGTAGCCCGCCACCTTATTTTGTACGCTGGGCGACCCGTACGTGCAAAATGAGACGTATTATTCCAGAGGACCAAAACCCACCTGTTCCATTGGATGAATATGGAGCTCCCTTTCTTTAACCCTTGCACTATTTTATATTTTCCTTTTATACATCCAATGTATAAAACGTATATACATTTTTATATACCCCGATGGGTACAGGGACAGATTCCTGTTAGCAGGCTTTAAGCCGTCTCTTCCCATAGCTCGTGTTAATGTGTCCATTGCTAACGTAGTAATAAAATGCTAAGCAACCTCACTGACCCATTCCTCACCCATCTATTATAATCAGAAGCAACCTTGGGATATATACATACTAGAGAACGCATCTGGGCCCGCTGAATACACTACAACGCTTCTGAGCTCAAATCATTCATTTGGTAACTTTAATTTAAGTGAAGGACTTTTTAATCTTAAAATAGTATTTTATTACAATTATGTAAATTAGTTCATTCTCTTGTTTGGGAAGGAGATGGTGGTGGTGGTGGTGGTATGGGGACTTTGATGTTTCTCTTCTTCAAAAGTCATGTCTGTTTGAGTTGGCAAACTCTGCCTTTGCAATAAACTATTTTTTAACACAGGACTTTGTCATGCAAAGTAGTCTCTCTGCGTGCATGTGACGCAACGATAGAGGTGACGTTGCTGACGTAAGCCACGGAAGAGGCGGAGGTCACGGAGGATAGGGATAACAACGGAATCCACTGGGGACAGGGGAAGGACGGAAGCCACGGAGCAGAGGAAGGACAGGGACGAGGCATCAGCGGAAGAACGGAAGCGACGGAGGCACAGAGCAGGGAAGGAGTGAGAGGGAGGGAATTATCAGGGGAAAACACCGTTATTGTTGTTATAGATTCAGCTACTGAGAACAAAACGTTATAAGTAGCACGAGCTATGGTGAGCCCATAGTGGACTTACCTGGCACAGGAGCGGGGCTGTGTGTCTGTGTGTGTGTGTGGGCACAAACGCACAAACGAAAACACAAAGTCATTACGACTATATAGCACTTGGAAGAGGGTCAGGATAAGGATTTGGAATGGGACGGGGAAGAAAGAATCGTGCCCAACCACTTGGACGGTCGGGGATTGAACGCCGTCCTGCATGAAGCGAGACCGTCGCTCTACCGTCCAGGCCAATTGGTTGGGCAGAGGGGAGGGGAAGCGGGGAAGCCATGCAGAAGAAAGAACAGACCAGATGGCGAAAACGATGACATGTGCGACATCGAAAATGATAACAAGACGGACGAGACAAGAACGGCAGAAGCAAGGAACGCCCGTGGACGATCTCAGCGATATCGACCAGCACCCAGGGCGCCCGCCCTCACTCTGAACGTAAAAAATGACGACAATGTAGAGATAAGAGTGAGAGACGGAAAACAAACACACGGTCTTAGACAAATAAAACACAGAAAGCCCAGAACAAACACATCACAATGTCCAGCGAGCATGGGGGGGGAGGGGAACTAACAAATAAATAATACCCAGAATATGATTCACGAAAATAGAGAACTGTACCAATCGTACACAACTAAAACATATTATAATATATAAAGAAACTTTCTGAAAAACTAAAGGAATGTAAATAGGACAATTAGCGCTACCTTGTTAAGGCGTCATGGCCGGATTTACGAGGTCTGGAGGGAACACGAGACAATAGAGGCCGACGGCCATATTGTTCACATTTTTGACCATCTGTTCAAGAGTTACGTACGTGTTTGTGAGAGAATATAAAGTTCAGACTCTTAGCCTCACCTCTTGAACAGCCTGTACACCTGCTGAATGCACAGGCTGTTCAAGAGGTGAGGCTAAGAGTCTGAGCTTTGTATTCTCTCACAAACACGTATAAGCGTACGTGCACGGCCTCAATAACACATTACAGGAGATGGAAAGAAAAACATTACAGGAGATGGAAAGAAAAACAGCGAGAGAAAGAGAGGGACAGAGGAGAAAGGAGAATAAGAATATCTGTCTTAAGGAGTCTGTCAAATATAAATACTGTTCTTAAACGATTTTCCAACAATTTGCACTCGCAAGATAACGTAAATTTTAAGAGTTGTCAAATGTTAATCTTCTTGTTTGAGGAGCTGTTCTCTTGAGACAGTTAAGCAAGTCCCAACTGTGTCTGGGTACAAGTGACAGGATGAATAACCATCGGGTTTTCTTCCTATTGGGGAGTGTTGTACATGCTGCTATGGCGGTGTGTTTACTCACAGGACGAGTGACGCTGCCCAATAAACTCGCCTCTCGGGGCAAAATTTATAAAAATTCAAGATAAGATCAAATTCGGGTAAGAGAGTGAGCACGCCAATCGTCCAGTATTCCTCCGGCACTTCAGCTTCCCAACTTAGTGCAACGCAAAAAAACAAAAAACAAAAGTCCGACAAGTCTTGATTACGCTACGCCTCACATTATAGCACACGTCCGAATGTTACTGGCCCCGTCTTGGGACTTACCTATATACAACAATGGCCTATATTAGCTCCTATTTAGCAGCATTTTTCATCACCTTTTATTATTTTTAATTAACGAGTTTAACTTCTATCTCGCGCTCCTTAGGTCACCCCTCCCTAGATTCATAGGGCACCCTCTAGCTCCTTGGGGGCACTCCCTAGCTCCCTGGGTCATCTCCTAGCTCTCTGAGGGCACCCCTTAGCTCCTTGGGTCACCCCCTAACTCTCCAGGTCATCCATTCCCCTAGGATCCTGGGTCACCCTCTCTGCTCCTTCTTAATATTTGCCTAAACTTTGTCTTCAAGCCCCTACTCCTTTTTTTTGAGGGGGGGGGGGAGTATAGAGGAAGGAGAGGCATAGGTGAAGGGAAGTATAGAAGTGGGAAATACAGTGAGAGGTATGAAAGCAGGCGGGCTGTCCGCCTTGCTGACACGATGTGTGGGTGTTGGCAGCTAAGCTAAGCTGGCTCCCTCTTGTCAGGGAGCTGTGAGTGTGTGAGAGGTTCTTCACATGTGTTTCACCATATATGGATTCTATAGATGAATACTGTGTAGCATTCATATATACACACTCCGATGCTTCCACACATGTTGTTCTGTTTAAGGCTCCTTATTATTATTATTATTTATTGAATTATTCATACATACACCTATACATATATACCCATATACATATGCATACACACAACTATACACATACATACTCAATTTTTCCAATTATTGGGGAAAGGATTTCTGGTCAGTATTTGGGGCGGGGTTTGCATCTAGTAAATCGAGGCTCTTGGGCCACCAACTATGGGAGCGGGGCGTCTCATCTTGGTGTAACCTGTCTAACATTGGGTTCTCTAACATTTCGATGGTGTTCCACACCCTGATGGCTTGGTGCTGCAGTCTGATGTTTAGTGGCTGTATGTTCAGGAGCTCCTGGAGCTCCTGGATTGTTTGATCATATGGTGGACGGTGTTTTGCTGCTCTCCTTAGCGCCTTATTTTGCACTGTTTGCAGTTTCTGCATGTTAGTTTTCTTTATGGTGTGTAGTGGTACTGGGGGATACTCTAGATGCGACCGAACTAGTGCCTTATATTGGTGGATCTGAATGTCTGTACTGAAGCTTCGGAATCTTCTCAATTTTCCTAAGGCTGCTTTGGCTTTGTTTAGTCGGTCCCTTACATGAATTTGTATCCCAGTTCTATTTATCATAAGTCCCAGTATTCTGCCTACCTCCGCATATTGGAACGGATGTTTGTCAAGGATAATGGGGTCCGGGTTTCTTTTCGCAATGTGTATTATCTGAAACTTTTGTTTGTTGGTGCTAATTTTCCATTGTTTCTCAAAGTTGTTTATGAGTTCAATTGCTGCCTTGGTTTTGTCGGCTAGTAGCGGCTTTGATGGTCCCGGTTGGCATATTATTTGGGTGACATCGTCAGCGTATGTGATGTATTCCCCTACTCCTTGTCCCTGCTCTCTACCTCTTGCCTGCACCCCCCCACCCCCCACCCCTACCTCCACCCCTACCTCTTGCCTCCACCCCCCCACCGCACCCCATGCCCCACCCCTACCTTTTGCCTCCACCCTCCACCCCTACGTCTTGCCCCCCCTTTGGTTCCGTGGTATTCACTCATCACCACCTACTCTTAATTAAGTAAAGAAGGGTGCCCAACTCATCTCCTAAGATGATTATGCAACAAATCCGTGCACTCTAGTGCAAACTACAAACCAATGGACTATATATTCGTCACACAAATACCAAATTTCAGAGTGGATTATGAATCGCCAAGACACAAGTTACAAGCCAATAATACAGACCTTGTGACCGCTCGGGCTGCAAAGGCAAGTTTTAAGATACTCAATTATCAACAATGTCAGACCATTTGGAAGACCTGGGGCCAGATTCACGAAGCAGCTACGCAAGTACTTACGAACGTGTACATCTTTCCTCAATCTTTGACGGCTTTGGTTACGTTTATTAAACAGTTTACAAGCATGAAAACTTGTCAATTAACTGTTGTTATTGTTATAAACAGCCTCCTGGTGCTTCGGAGCTCATTACTGTTTAACAATTGTAAACAAAGCCGCCAAAGATTGAGACAAGATGTACAGGTTCGTAAGTGCTTGCGTAACTGCTTCGTGAATCTGGCCCCCGGTCATTTGTGATCACTGACTTGTAACACTGCCATAACTGAAAAATCTGCTAGGCTTATGTCTTAATATAAATTATTTGAGCAATCTTGTAGTAATCTGGGCTTCAGAAATTCTTCAATGCTATTATAAATGATTACCATTTATTATTTGAGTAGGCCCAATTATGCTGAGATAATTGATAAAAAAATAATAATAAATAAAATGCTCACTCAAATGTGCGTAATCTTGGGAAAATGAAGAACAAAATCAAATAAAATTAAAATCAAATCAACAGACGATTCATGAAGGGCTGAAGATCTATTCTAGGGTAAGATAAGGTAAGGTAAGGTAAGGTAAGATAAGGTTAGGTAAGGTAAGGTAGGGTAATTATCAGGAAATCGCGTAGCCGTGTGTTTATAAGGCACTTGGAAGACATATGAGGACAAAGAACTAGGACACGAGGGACAAGAGCTGCAGTACGAATACAAGGACCTGTGGACACAGCTCAAAGCTTGTTGCATACACAGCTCAAAGCTTGTTGCATACACAGCTCAAAGCTTGTTGCATACACAGCTCAAAGCTTGTTGCATACACAGCTCAAAGCTTGTTGCATACACAGCTCAAAGCTTGTTGCATACACAGCTCAAAGCTTGTTGCATACACAGCTCAAAGTTTGTTGCATACACAGCTCAAAGCTTGTTGCATACACAGCTCAAAGCTTGTTGCATACACAGCTCAAAGCTTGTTGCATACACAGCTCAAAGTTTGTTGCATACACAGCTCAAAGCTTGTTGCATACACAGCTCAAAGCTTGTTGCATACACAGCTCAAAGCTTGTTGCATACACAGCTCAAAGCTTGTTGCATACACAGCTCAAAGTTTGTTGCATACACAGCTCAAAGTTTGTTGCAGGTTACACAAACCAGTATGAGTGACCAGCAGCAAAATAACAGCCAGTAGTAGCTAAATCATACATGGAAAGATTACGGAGTTGAAAGCGAGTTTCAGGATTAATTTGACTAATTGCTGACTACGACATAGAGAGCATTGAGAAAAAAGGAGCTTGGTACTACAGACCCCAGCACAAAAGGCTGGCATATCTGCACGGCATATACACATTCTGTGCACCAGAATATTTTACTCGGACATGTTCCAGAGAGAATGAAGAGCGTCAAGAAATAAATATTTGAAACATTGAAAGTTGATATTATGTTGAATAGACAATACGATACCTGCATATCCAAGAGTGCCGGCGTCTTGGACCACCATAGCTGCCTGGTACCTGAAGGAGGCTGGGCATGCCCTGCTGGGGAAAAGGCGGCAGAGACAGATGCAATGACTTTGGAGGCTCGAGGCGGCCTCCAGGGGGTTCCAATCGAGTTCTGGGTCCCTCTACACCCATTTCTGGAACCTGGAGGGTTATGCAGCCACCGTCTCTGGAACGCGGGTCGTCAGGCGGCAATTGGAGGCAGAATTCAGGCACCTGCAACGTCTGCTGGACCGCAATGCGAGGTACAGAGGACGAAGAAGTCTCTTCGTCCTCATCCTCGTCTGGAGCACGAATTTCTGGGACCTGCAGCATGGTGGAGGCAATCGCGGAGGCGTTAAGATGCAAATATCGGCTGGCAGGTGCAGGAAGAGAGCCTTACCAAGACTCTCCAGCCCACCATCACCTTCAACACCACACCGCCTCCAGCACCTCGCTCCGGAAAGAGAAATCCAACTACTCCCCAACGTCCGCAAAAGGCTCCTGATGGAGACGTTGACGAAGCTGTGGGGAGACGCCGACGAGGCTCTGGGGAGACACGAAGGTGACGACTCAGTCTGTGGCGGTAAGGATCTTGCCTCGCTGGAGTTACAAAACTGCACTCAATCACTTGCATTGGTAGCAACTTAAGATTGTCCAAAGTGTAGAGGTAAAATGTATCTTCTTGAAAATATTTCTCGAGTATGTCCCTCCGCGACGCACGCCTTGAAGACGATGGTTGAGTTCATTAAGCTCGTTGTTAGTGTTTCAAGAGTGTCTTAATTCTAGAGTCTTCGCCTCTTGATTAGCATACTAAAGCACCAGAAGTGACACAGCCACGAATACACAGCTACACGCTTCTAAAGCCTAAATAAATGTGTCTTAAGCTTTATGGCTAGAGTAGCTATACCAAGCTGTTAAGCCAAACACACACAGTAAGTTGTACTGAAGTTCGTCTAATAGGCCAAGTATATTGTGCATATGGGGTGACGGTTCAACTCAGCTAGGCCTACCACGCTATAGCTTACACTATTTAATATGGTTAAAATCCTCTGGCTATATTTGTTTAAATATTTTGCTAATTACACAATTTTCGTTAGAGGTTAGAGGCAGTTCACTTTCGTTACGAACGTCAGTTCACTTTATCTAAAATATTACTATTTTGTATCTAAATATCACTATTTTGTATCTAAATTATCACTAAATTGTATCAAAATTGTCACTATTTTGTATGTAAATTATCACTATGTTGAATCTAAATTATCGCTATTCTGTATCTAAATTATCATTTTGAATTTAAATTATCACTTTTTTGTATATATATTATCACTATTGAATATATCTTATCACTATTGTATATATATAATATCACTATTGTATTTAAATAATCACTTTACTGTGTTATCTATCAAATGTGAACATCACTTTTCTATGTCTAACACATCTATTCACATCTAAGTATAAGTATATACAGAATGTTTTGTGTTAATACCTTGAACACTGGAATTCTAAGATCAAGCCACACACAGAAACTTAAGCCACAGTTAAGTTTCTATGCCACACACACACACACGTCACAGTTCAAAGTTTCTAAGCCACACAGGCCACAGTTCTAAGTTTCTATGCCACACATGCCACAGTTCTAAGTTTCTATGTCACACAGGCCAGTTTTATGCCTCTATACCACACACACACACACACATACAGGCTACGGGATACCAAGTTGCTGCTATTTCCCCACACTATTTTCTAAGTCACTGGCTAGTCTAAGACTGACGAAGACTTTAAAAAAACTCCTCCAGAAGGACACTAAGAGTTATTCATGATTCACTAACGGGGGTACTAAAGCATTTTTACTAATGCTCCCATTCTAATTCTCTGTTTAATCGTCAGCACACTGAGGCGACAATACCGACGATGCTGATGTTGCCACTCCAACAAACGCTGACGGCTGTCGTTCACCTGCTGAGACAGTTCTTGAAAGCGATGCACCTAAAGTATATTTGCACAATAAAGGCTCCTATGTTTCTACATCCCAATCTAATTTCTTTACCAAATTTTGGGAACTGTCCGAAGCTGAGCCCACGTGTGTGAAGAACACGTTGCTCTCATACTACTGTAACTGGGTTCGACACTAGGAAGAGCTTATCAACACAAACTTCCACTCACCGAAATGCGATAATTTCCACACGCACACACGCTGGTTTGTGTGTGTATGTGTTTTCAACGCTTTCACTGAACGCCGCCAGAGAATTTCAGGAGCAACAAACATGATTTTTGGGGTCTCAGAGCTATAAACCTCTTCATTTCATCTCTGTGGTTATCCCGCACTGAGTGACTTTACTCGGGGGAGGAGTGAAGGGTTTAGTGCAGGAGTCGATGGTTGGGGACACGGGAGGGAGCGGAGACTTCACACACACACACGCACACTCTGGTGCCAAGCGCACACATGTGCCGGGAGTGCCAGCGCCACACTTGTGCAGTGATCACTGGCAGCGTGGCTCGCTCTCAGCTCCGCCAGGCTCACACGCTCAGCAGACGTCAGCAGCGACGCACACACACACACATTGATGCCGCCCTAACCCACCCATGCACCAAGGCCGGCCAAGTGACAACTGTGAGTGAGTGAGTGAGTGAGTGAGTGAGTGAGTGAGTGAGTGAGTGAGTGAGTGAGTGAGTGAGTGAGTGAGTGAGTGTGCATATGTGTGCGTGTGAAGAACCACGTCCCGTCGTCCTGCCAACTTTTTTGAGTTCGAGTGCGCACGTCGTGTGCGCGCGCGTATGCGTGTTAGTGCAAGAACTCGGGAAGGTTCATCACCAATTACGTAAGCAGGTCTGCGTACGGAATCTCTCCTTCGCTTGCAAAGAAGGATCTGGTGGCGGAGAATTACGGTAGCTTGGTCCCTCGTACTTCATCTATAACTCAACAGCCCCATTGAGCCTGGGAAAGCCGGAGAGGCTTAGGAGAGAGTTAAAGAGGCAGAGGTCAACAGAGATGCACCTAGGAGTCACGCATCACTCCTACAGGTCAAATTGGGTCATCTTTTGAGTGAAGGTGTTTGGGCGTGAACGCGTAACAGATGACAGAACCCAGTGACAGCACGAGACTCCGAGGGCAAAGAAATGTAGACTTTGTCAGCAGTAGTACAAGAGGTGATGTAGAGAGCCACAGTGGGAGCAGAGAGCGTGAGATAGAGCGGGTGGTCCACGTCAGGCAGTCCCCCAACATGAGGGAGAACACATGGTGCACAGAGACACGGTGGGAGAGAGAGTAGATGGCTCGGTACAGTGGAAGAGGGACGACGGTATGTTGAGACGCGAGGTAGGGCGGCTACCGGCGAACTGGGGGTCCGTCCTAACCTTGCCCGCCCTCCACCACCAAGCCGCACCACCCTCTGCGCCGCCCATCCGCCCTCCACCCACTCCACAATGTGTCAACTTCGTGACAGGGAAAACATGCACTCTCTTGAACATTATATTGTAGAATGTCCCATATTGACTGACTTTCGCCCTCCTGGGCTCAGGTATGCTGAACTCTGTAACTACTATATGAGTACTGGAACACTTGATGATATATTGGACTTGTACCCAAGATTAACCATGTGTGTGATTGACCATTGTATCAATTATACAATGTATGTGATATAACTATATAACCTGAGTTTGTAAAAGCATCTTAATCACCTTCAGTGGTTAAGTTGTGCTTAATTGCACACTAGTTTCTTTATCAGCTGTCTAACCATGTCAGAGTAAAAGAGACAAATGCATGTGTATGTATGTGTGTGTATATATGAATGCATATATATTATATGTATATGTGTGTAAATCACGAAAAATAAACACGTGATTAAAAATGTGACAGTATTGTATGTATATGTATGTGTATATATATTATATGTATGTGTATGTATATGTATGTATGTGTATAAAGTATATGTGGAAGCTTATCAGAATTACAGTTCATCTTTGTAAATTCACATTAATGACACTATGTAAAAGACACATCGAACACTTTATGTAGGGAATACGTAAATCTGTGTATCTATATATTTACGTATGTATGTTAGCTTAGCATTTTAAAAGCACTACAATCACCTTCTGTGGTTGATTGTTCAATAAATCCCTGAACTAAATGTTTAACAAATCTCTAACCCTGTCCATGGAGGACAGAAGAAAATGTATAAATGCTGGTTAGCATTGTAAATGTGTGGCCACATCTGTGGTAGAAATAAATAAATAAATTAATAACTCCATTCCGCCCTACTCATTCATGGCCAGTCTATTTACAAAGTTTCCAAGCCCGAAAGCGCTACCCGGCTCCCATCAATTCGAGCTTAATGACATGGACGACCGAATAACAGTATGGAAACCGAACAAATCCACAAGGGCCGTGACGAGGGTTCGAACCTGCGTCCGAGAGGATCCCAAACACCCAAACACTGCCTTAATCGACTGGCCCTTGTGGATTTGTTCATTTGATGCATCAGGCTATGGTGATTTCTGTGTGTAATAGAATGCAGAGACTTCTCTGTATTTCTCTGAATTCCGAGACTATACTCGGACGATGCCAACGTGATCAACATTTAAGAGATCTTGCAAGATAAGACTTAAATGCTTTATGATCCTTGAATATGGAGTATACTCTTCAAGCAGCTGGGTATACTCCCAGAGGCTCTGTTTCTTAAAACTTGAGCGTCAAGGGTATATATACCTGCTGGCAAAGTGAGACTCGCTCTAGTTACTGACACGCTAGGGTCATCCACCATGGGTGTTCACGCTCCTACAGGGCGTGGCGCCCATGCACGCATTGTCTAAATTTAACCTCCAGCGAGAACAAAATAAATTAAGTGAAGATGGGGCGCGACACCTTGACGGCGAGAGCCTCCCCCACACACGCTGCTACCACTGTGGTACACAGACTGTAATGCACCATTCAATGTAGTCATCATCAAGGGAGACATCTCCCGTCACGCAGTCACACCTCCACAGATCGCCAGTATCATCTATTGATACTGGTAATGGCTCAAAACGGACACCACTTACGGGCTATTCATGCCCCAACCCGTTCTCGCAAATTTAATAAGTCAATATTGACTTATTAGTTGCGTGCATAGGTGACATACTAAACATAATAGTTTCCCTTGAAAAGCTTCATAGAAAACACCGACCTTACCTAACCTACTTAGTATGTTAAAATAAGCATCTTATAGTTTCGTAATTACAATTGTTACTTAACCTATTATAGGTATAGGTTAGGTAATAATTGTAATTACGAAGCAATAAGATGCTTATCTTAACATACTAAGTAGGTTAGGTAAGGTCGGTGTTTTCTATGAAGCTTTTCAAGGGAAACTATTATGTTAAGTATGTCACATATGCACATATTTAATAAGTCAATATTGACTTATTAAATTTGCGAGAACGGGTTACATGCCCGTGCCACCTTTTGGGTGGTTAAATCTTTATCAATCGTAGTCATCAAGACTGTTCCTCAGGGGCCGTAGAGGACCATTCACGCCGCTCCTGTCGACATCTACCAATTCTGGGCCTCCTATTAATAACGAGCACCCGCAGCTTTTTGAGTTGCCTCAACGGACAAGAACAAGAAGTACTAAAATGGGCGAAACCACAACACCCGTTTCATAGTACCCTGTATTTCGTCCGTTGAAGATCATAGCGTACAAAATGCAGTGGCTAAGATGGCTAAAAATCTAACAATGGTCAGCGAAACTCCTGAAAGTCCCGTAATGAGGCAATTAAGTTTTTAAACAACTTTTTAGTGTCAGTAATCGTGAGGGAACGTCTTACATGCCAGTGTTCAGAATTCTGTTTGCTGTCACCAACTGATGGACCAGATAATATTTTGTTTTTATTTCAAATGATTATTGCAATGATTGTAACCATGATATGTATGTGCTTCCGCCTACAGTTTAGACCTACTGTCTTGTGTATGACCCTCTGTCCTGTGACAGTGAATACCAGCATTATTCTCACTTTAATAAGACATAACTGAATTACTCAGATTAGGCAAAATTGTAATTCATTTTTGTCAATACAGATGTTAATAATAATAATTCATAATGATAACAGGAATTTTAAGATAAGTCGATTTTTTTTGTTATTCAATCTTCCCCGTTCTGAAAAAAATAATCAAATTAATTATATACAGTCAGAAGTTTGGAGGCACTGAAATAATTTTGTGAATATGGCTTGAAAACGGGACCCGAACGTTAAGTTCTGACTTGTTCAACGATACAATATGAATTATTCGCTAGTGGATTTAATTTAATTTCAATGTGCATTTTCGAAATAGGAATACGAATGCCCCCCCCCCCCCAACGCAGTTGATGTCCTCGTCAAAAGTTGGGGCCGAGGTAATTAACATGAATTAATAAATTAAAATATATTTGGCATAATTATCTATCATAGTGACCTATAGTGCTTTTGTTTCTGGACCCAATGCCTGGCTCTGTTATTTCAGCTTCACTTTATTTTATTTTTCTCGCTTCAAGCCAGTCGGCGTTCAATCCCCGACCGTCCAAGCGGTTGGGCACCATTCCTTTCCCCCGTCGCATCCCATATCTTTATCCTGACCCCTTCCAAGTACTATATAATTGTAATGGCTTCGCGCTTTCCCCTGACGGGAGACATCTCCCGTCACGCAGGGTACAGTCGCACCTCCACAGATCTCCAGTATCAGCTCTTGATACTGGTAATGGCTCAAAAGGGCCACCACTTACGGGCTATTCATGCCCATGCCACCTTTTGGGTGGCTTAATCTTCATCAATCATCAATCAGTCGCTTTCCCATGATAATTCCCACCCATATACACACCTGGCTCTATAAGGACATATGCTTGTTTGTAGGGGGGAGCTCTATAATGATCACTATAGAGTCCATCTCTATGTATGGACTCTACGGAGGACTGCAATAATCAAGTGTTACACCGGGTCATCTGGACATCAATTATACAGAGGTCGTACTTTTTACTACACGCTAAAGACAGCTATATGGGGTATAAGGGCTGCTAAACACAATACCTGATGAAATCACACACGGGTTTATTTCTATAGTGTTCAGCTTAGAGGTACAAAATATATGTGGAGCATAGCTGTAACCACTACTGAACGAGGACTTTACAAAAGATTAATATTCCCGGAAAACTCTGACTTAATCAACAAACAAGTATACTGTAAAACTCCAAGTACTAATACTTTAAGCTGTCCACAGCTTAAATTGATATTTTGTTTAGACTGGTTTTCCACATTTAACGCATATTTTACATTTAAAAAATATTTAAATTTATTTAGCACAAAAATATACTTGGGATAGTTTCTATTATCTGTATTAATCACTTGTTTATATTCTTTTAGAGAGGACTGTTATCCCAATGTAAATATGACACTGCACAGGTGCAGAAAAGTAGCAGCTCTGGCTGGAGCTTTGAACCGTAACCCCTTCCAACAAAACCATTATTTTACATATTTATTACATATTCATTCACCTAGCAGTAAATAGGTACATAGGAATAATACAGCTATTGCAGACTGCATCCAGGGATGTGTGTGTGTGTGTCTGCATTCACCTAATTGTGCTTGCGAGGGTTGAGCTCCGGCTCTTTGGTCCCTCTTAACTTTCCATCAATGAAACCGTATACGGAAATCGGCGTCCACTACATCATTTCCTAGTTCATTCTATTTGTTAACGATTCTAAAGAAATTTTTTGGTATGTCTCCAGGGCTAATTTGGATACTTAACATCCACCAGTCTCTCCTGGGAGTACTAAGCATGTAAAATAGTTTGTTATCTACTCTATCAATTCCCCCTGAGAATTTTATATGTGGTAGTCATGTCTCCCCTAATCTTCTGTCTTCCAGGAAAGGTTCAATTCATATAGTCTTTTTTCGTAACCCCATATCTCATAGTTCTGGACTAGTCTGGTGGCAAACATTTGAACGTGTGTGTGTGTGTGTGTGTGTGTGTGTGTGTGTGTGTGTGTGTGTGTGTGTGTGTGTGTGTGTGTGTGTGTGTGTGTGTGTGTGTGTGGTGTGTTTGTAGTTGGTGTGTGGTGTGTGTGTGTGTGTGTGTTAGAGAGAAATATATGTAGTAGCCATAATAGCGAAAAAATAGATTGGTTAGGAAGGCAGGATCCAAGAGCTAATAGCTCAATTCTGCAAACACAGATAGTAAATACAAATAGTAAACACACACACACACACACACACACACACACACACACACACACACGAAGCTCAACCACCGCAAGCACAAATAGGTGAATTAGGTGAGAACACAGAGGAAAGAGACGACTTAGTGGCAAGAGGTCCTACTGGGGTCAGTGCTAGGTCCTATCTTGTTCCAGAGACAAAGTGTGAACGATTTCCCAAACGAGAAAGACACCCTGCCTCTCAATGTTAACTGAAGACTAAACATTTAAAGGCAACAAATATGAGAAGCCTGCAAGAAACTGCATGATCAGGACAAACTAAAAGAATAACATTACGAGTGGATAACAGAGATGGTGGCACTGGGAGGCAGGACGTAAGGTAACAAATGGGATGGAAAATCCTAATTCAGATAAAAACAAAGGAGCTATCTTAGCTACTTTTTCTCCCCAGCTCTACAGCATCCTGTTGTTATGAACTATATATATATAAAAGTCTGACGATTTCTGACCAGCTTTAAAAATAAAATAAAATAATCGGTCTGAGACTTGTATACCACATGTGTCAAACCAGTTCTGGAATATGTAGCTCCCGTCTGAAATCATGTTCTTTAAACACAAAACGAAGCTGGATAAACTTCAGAGGTGTGCCCCCAGGCTGAGCCCAGAGCTGAAGGGTACGAGTTACGTGTAAAACCTAAAATCACTTAACCTTACGTCGATTAGAACGGCTAAAAGAGACTGTGTAAAAATGATCACTTGGGGCTCACAAATGTGCTTGTGGGGGCTCAACCCCCACAAGCACAACTAGGTGAGTACACAAACGCCAGCAAACACACGGGCGCAACACCGCCACAAAAAAACAAAAACAAAAAAAACATAAAAACAGGCCTATATAAAGAGCAGACAGTTGGAAAAACGCTGGCAGGGTCAGTGAACAACACAGATGACGTCATCACTATCACTATGGTCACCATCACCATGGTCCACCATAGTCACCATCGCCATGGTCCACCATGGTCACCATCACCATGGTCCTCAGGGTCACCATCACCATGGTCCTCAGGGTCACTACCCTAGACCACACCAGCTCAGGAGAGTCATCACCAACTTGAGCACAAGCACCACTACCAGTGCCAGCAGCACCACCACTAGTGCCAGCAGCACCACCACCAGTGCCAGCAGCACCACCACCAGTGCCAGCACCACCACCACCAGTGCCAGCAGCACCACCACCAGTGTCAGCAGCACCACCACCAGTGCCAGCAGCATCACCACCAGTGCCAGCAGCACTAACATCAGTGCCAGCAGCACCACCACCAGTGCCAGCAGCACCACCACCAGTGCCAGCAGCACTAACATCAGTGCCAGCAGCACCACCACCAGTGCCAGCAGCACCACTACCAGTGCCAGCAGCACCACCACCAGTGCCAGCAGCACCACCACCAGTGCCAGCAGCACCACCACCAGTGCCAGCAGCACCACTACCAGTGCCAGCAGCACCACCACCAGTGCCAGCAGCACCACCACCAGTGCCAGCAGCACTAACATCAGTGCCAGCAGCACCACCACCAGTGCCAGCAGCACCACCACCAGTGCCAGCAGCACTAACATAAGTGCCAGCAGCACCACCACCAGTGCCAGCAGCACCACCACCAGTGCCAGCAGCACTAACATCAGTGCCAGCAGCACCACCACCAGTGCCAGCAGCACCACCACCAGTGCCAGCAGCACTAACATAAGTGCCAGCAGCACCACCACCAGTGCCAGCAGCACCACCACCAGTGCCAGCAGCACTAACATCAGTGCCAGCAGCACCACCACCAGTGCCAGCAGCACCACCACCAGTGCCAGCAGCACCACCACCAGTGCCAGCAGCACTAACATCAGTGCCAGCAGCACCACCACCAGTGCCAGCAGCACCACCACCAGTGCCAGCAGCACTAACATCAGTGCCAGCAGCACCACCACCAGTGCCAGCAGCACCACCACCAGTGCCAGCAGCACTAACATCAGTGCCAGCAGCACCACCACCAGTGCCAGCAGCACCACCACCAGTGCCAGCAGCACCACCACCACCAGTGCCAGCAGCACTAACATCAGTGCCAGCAGCACCACCACCAGTGCCAGCAGCACCACCACCAGTGCCAGCGGCACTAACATCAGTGTCAGCAGCATTAACATCAGTGCCAGAAGCACCACCACCAGTGCCAGCAGCACCATCACCAGTGCCAGCAGCACCACCACCAGTGCCAGCAGCACCACCACCAGTGCCAGCAGCACCACCACCAGTGCCAGCAGCACCACCACCAGTGCCAGCAGCACCACTACCAGTGCCAGCAGCACCACCACCAGTGCCAGCAGCACCACCACCAGTGCCAGCAGCACCACCACCAGTGCCAGCAGCACTAACATCAGTGCCAGCAGCACCACCACCAGTGCCAGCAGCACCACCACCAGTGCCAGCAGCACTAACATCAGTGCCAGCAGCACCACCACCAGTGCCAGCAGCACCACCACCAGTGCCAGCAGCACTAACATCAGTGCCAGCAGCACCACCACCAGTGCCAGCAGCACCACCACCAGTGCCAGCAGCACTAACATCAGTGCCAGCAGCACCACCACCAGTGCCAGCAGCACCACCACCAGTGCCAGAAGCACTAACATCAGTGCCAGCAGCACCACCACCAGTGCCAGCAGCACCACCACCAGTGCCAGCAGCACCACCACCAGTGCCAGCAGCACTAACATCAGTGCCAGCAGCACCACCACCAGTGCCAGCAGCACCACCACCAGTGCCAGCAGCACTAACATCAGTGCCAGCAGCACCACCACCAGTGCCAGCAGCACCACCACCAGTGCCAGCAGCACCACCACCAGTGCCAGCAGCACCACCACCAGTGCCAGCAGCACCACCACCAGTGCCAGCAGCACCACCACCAGTGCCAGCAGCACTAACATCAGTGCCAGCAGCACCACCACCAGTGCCAGCAGCACCACCACCAGTGCCAGCAGCACTAACATCAGTGCCAGCAGCACCACCACCAGTGCCAGCAGCACTAACATCAGTGTCAGCAGCATTAACGTCAGTGCCAGAAGCACCACCACCAGTGCCAGCAGCACCACCACCAGTGCCAGCAGCACCACCACCAGTGCCAGCAGCACCACCACCAGTGCCAGCAGCACTAACATCAGTGTCAGCAGCATTAACGTCAGTGCCAGAAGCACCACTACCAGTGCCAGCAGCACCACCACCAGTGCCAGCAGCACCACTACCAGTGCCAGCAGCACCACCACCAGTGCCAGCAGCACTAACATCAGTGTCAGCAGCATTAACGTCAGTGCCAGAAGCACCACTACCAGTGCCAGAAGCACCACCACCAGTGCCAGCAGCACCACCACCAGTGCCAGCAGCACCACCACCAGTGCCAGCAGCACCACTACCAGTGCCAGCAGCACCACCACCAGTGCCAGCAGCACTAACATCAGTGTCAGCAGCATTAACGTCAGTGCCAGAAGCACCACTACCAGTGCCAGAAGCACCACCACCAGTGCCAGCAGCACCACCACCAGTGCCAGCAGCACCACCACCAGTGCCAGCAGCACCACTACCAGTGCCAGCAGCACCACCACCAGTGCCAGCAGCACTAACATCAGTGTCAGCAGCATTAACGTCAGTGCCAGAAGCACCACTACCAGTGCCAGAAGCACCACCACCAGTGCCAGCAGCACCACCACCAGTGCCAGCAGCACCACCACCAGTGCCAGCAGCACCACCACCAGTGCCATCAGCACCACCACCAGTGCCATCAGCACCACCACCAGTGCCAGCAGCACCACCACCAGTGCCAGCAGCACCACCACCAGTGCCATCAGCACCACCACCAGTGCCATCAGCACCACCACCAGTGCCAGCAGCACCACCACCAGTGCCAGCAGCACTAACATCAGTGCCAGCAAAAACAACAGCATTACTAACAAACAATAAAAGTGGCATTAACATCAGTATGAACACTAAACACAGCATTAACAACAGCATAAACAATAACAACAGCATTAACAACAGAAAATAACAACAGCATTAACAAAAGTATAAACATTAACAACATAAACAATAACAGCAGCATTGACAGCATAAACAATAACAGCAGCGTTAACAACAGCTTCACAAGACTGTACTTTGCTTAGCTAAATGAACTATGGAGTTTCAGTTCCTGAACCCATTATGTGTCTCTATAACCTTTTTCACCACAGCCCAATAGTTGGGTATTGGGTGCATAATAAATAAATAAATAAATAAATAAATAAATAAATAAATAAATAAATAAATAAACAAGAGGGTACAGGAACAGATGACTGATGACTCCTCTTAGCAGGCTTCCATTCCCATACCTTATGGTAAGTAAGCCTTAATCACTAGTTTCCCTGGAATACGACCCGCCAATCGTTTAACAACCAGGTGCCCAATTACTGCTGGGTGAACAAAGGCGCACAGTTAAGGATTAGCGCCTAGTCAATCCTCCCCGACCAGGATACGAAACAGTTTAGTTGACAGGAGATCAAGCAACATTTTTCATACATTTCTGGCTTCCATTGCTCTCCCCTTAACAAATCTTTTGGTTAGCAATGTTCGAAAGTTGGAAACAGATTTGGGCATTGCACATACCCACAGGGCATTGCACATACCCACAGGGCATTGCACATACCCACAGGGCATTGCACATACCCACAGGGCATTGCACATACCCACAGGGCATTGCACATACCCACAGGGCAGCCATAGGAACCATTTTGTATCATGCGCCTGGCTCTGACAATCATACCTGGAATGTGTACTGGAGTTCACCTCTCCCTCAAGCCCAGGCCAGGCTACACTTGTGGTAACTTGATCCAACAAACTGTTGTTTGGAGCGGACAGCAGGCCCACATATCCACTACAACCTGGTTCATACTTTTTGTGGAAATGATCCAGCAAGATATAGATTCAAAATACTCAGCTTTAACTTTTGACTCAAATTACCAGAACATTAAGCCTGATTCAAAAGCAACACTACCAAGCTTTAGGAAACAACAGGCAGACAACCAAGCTATAGTCGCTGGAATCAAGAGAGCTGTGAAAGTACTAACCAATCAGGGAAGGGTAATCAAGTTCTTGTGTTGTCCCTCCCACGCTGGAATCTGTAGGCACGAAAGAACAGATGTGTTGGCTGCTGAGGACGCTGAAGGAGACCATATTGAATACTTCATGCCCAAGATTCTTCTACAAGTTAGAGGTATTATCAGGCAGCATCACCGTGACAAGGTAATTGAGGAAAGGGGGGATAGAAGAACAGACGAGTGAATCTGTACGTTGGTACAATGAGGTTGCAGCTGGCAATCCCAATCATTATGGAGGAAGAGGAGGTGGCCGCGGGAGAGAATCAGTAATAGAAAGAATTCGTCTTGGATACAAATATCTATAGAGATTCGGGATGGAAACAGCAGTAGAGTAGCAGAACTGCAGAATCTGTGGTGAGTGATGGACACCTTGACTATTACCTGAGAGACTGTGTCCATCTCAGAGACATTATAAATGTGTGTAGCATTAAAAAAATCCACATTGTTTGAGTTAGGAAAACACTCTTTGTCAAAGGCAGATACTGTTATTAAAAGATTCCCCAATATTGCACCCGCAAGGTAAAGTATGTTCAGGGGTTCGTAAATGTTAATATTTCTTGTATGATAAGCTATTCATTTGAGACAGGCAAGTCCCAGCTGTGTCTGGCTACAAGTGACAGGATGAGCAACCCAGCGGGTTTTCTTCCTATTTGGGAGTGTTGTACATGCTGCTATGGCGGTGTGTTCACTCACAGGATGGGTGGCGCTGCCCAATAAACTCGCCCTTTGGGACAAAATGTAAAACAAATGAACACAA
>NC_091215.1:32243533-32268533 GCF_040958095.1 Procambarus clarkii
GATGTGGCTCCGTGCTGGGATGTGACCCCGTGCTGGGATGTGGCCCCGTGCTGGGATGTGACCCAGTGCCGGGATGTGGCCCCGTGCCGGGATGTGACCCCGTGCCGGGATGTGGCCCCGTGCCGGGATGTGACCCAGTGCAAGATTGAATAAGATATCCTGCGCGGTATACCTATGCCAGGTGTGCCGGGCTGTGCCAATACAATGGCGTTCCTCTTCAAAACATGTTTCAAATGCCGAGGCACGTTTGCTGATAAAGCTATAGTACGTAATTCTCTTAAATGCACACTTAGCTTGGCACCTACAACGTATTTACCTGAATTTACGTCAGCGCCACCGTCTATGTAGTGGCCTCGACGGGAACAGGAAGCCGGCGGCTTGTTAAAGGGTCTCTCTCCCCTTTCCGTGAGGTCAAACCAGGTGTGACAGAGCAAAACCATGAAGTAGAATCACAGGGGCCTCCAGGAGCACTTCTAGTGAGTTTACGGGTTCGAAATTTTTTTGTTTATCTCTTATCCTTTAAGCAATTGGAGGCCTTCACAAGTTACCTTGAACTGCCTTCGTGGTTCGGAGAAAACTCCGCTCCTCTCGACGGCAGGAGGGGGAAGGGGTGTTCCACAATGGGGCAGGCAGTGTTCCACAGGGGACAGGCAGTGTTCCACAGGGGACAGGCAGTGTTCCACAGAGGACAGGCAGTGTTCCACAATGGGGCTGGCAGTGTTCCACAATGGGGCAGGCAGTGTTCCACAGGGGACAGGCAGTGTTCCACAATGGGGCTGGCAGTGTTCCACAGGGGACAGGCAGTGTTCCACAGGGGACAGGCAGTGTTCCACAGGGGACAGGCAGCGTTCCACAATGGGGCTGGCAGTGTTCCATTGAGGGGGGGGGGTGAAGACAAGACATTTGGGATCCTACTACATACATATTTAACCTAAAAAACAACATAATGTTAAAAAGTCTTCGTACATAAAGGAGCCCGGCCACTAATGTCATCCTCAGCAACCCAGCCACACGCGGGGGTATTTAGTGGATCAGGAGAGCACTGTAACAACCCCCCCCCCCATTTGACAATCTATCCAAAGACAATAGTACAAAAGGAGACTATAGCCGCCTTTAGTAAGTCAGTATTTGACTAAAACATTGACAATTGATTGACAAGATAACTCTTCCATATATAATATATAATAATTCATTGTCGGGGGACAGGAAGCCAGAATATACACACAGTACATGTTAGGAATCAAGGTTATGTAAGGTGTTTTAGTTAGGGAGATTTAACAGGTGTTTACAGAACATACGAAGTGAATAAACCACGTCTCTGGTGTTGACAGCTTGACTAGAGGTCAAATTAGATTATCTTTAATCTTAGAAACTCAGGCTTGGACTAATAATAGGCTTAGTTCACCACCTGCTGAAGCAGAGCTGACCAAATGTAAACTCAGTCAGCAGCACTATTCACAATCCATCAGGCCACTATGTAACACTGTGAAGAAATCACAAAATTTAAAGACGGCTCTATTAAGATGGTCAAGGAATGTGTATTTCATTCATAATGGTACGCTGCCAGAAATCTTAGCCAAGCATCTGAAGTTTGTTACTCAAGTTAAGTGCATAAACATGACTAGAGACTTTACTCTCCACAGCTGCCGCGCATTGGGTGGGTATGGGGTCCACTACTGCCCACGGGATGGGTAATGGGGTCCACTACCGCCCACGGGATGGGTAATGGGGTCTACAACCGTCCACGGGATTGGTATAGGGTCCACTACCACCCACGGGATGGGTAATGGGGTCCACTACCACCCACGGGATGGGTAATGGGGTCCACTACCACCCACGGGATGGATAATGGGGTCCACTACCACCCACGGGATGGGTAATGGGGTCCACTACCACCCACGGATGGGTAATGGGGTCCACTACCGCCCACGGGATGGGTAATGGGGTCCACTACCGCCCACGGGATGGGTAATGGGGTCCACTACCACCCACGGGGTGAGTATAGGATGCATAACAAAATACCTAAACATTTTAAAAGTTCAAGGCTCAAAGTACAGTTCAGAGCCAGAAGTTCAAAGTTAAGAGCTTAGGTTGTGATTCCACAGTCAAAATGATTAAATACAAAATACAAGGTTGATTAAAGTTTGATATTGAAAAATTCCGATTTTCCCGATAGAAACGGAAAAGCTTCAGGGGGGGGGGGCGAGGGAGGGGGATTAAGATGATAAAACCAAACATTCACAGTTCGGAGCCTCGAAACCAATTTCCAAAGTTCAAAGGTTGACAGGTCAGGCCGTCCGGCATGCCCACCGCAACACTCTCAACTGTTTGTTGTGGCTCCAAACTTATTGTAACTTGTCGAGCCCCTTTGAGGCAAGATGTGTACCAGTGAACGCTGAGAGGGAGGATGGAGTGGGTTTTGAACTGAGGAAGGGAAGGGGTGATGGGGGAGAAGGTGGTAGGAGAGGTTTGAGATCGATTTGAGAATGGTCCAGGACGGACCGAAACGTCGTCGTCGTCCCTTCACTTTCTAGTGTGAGAAAATTTCTCTCTGAGAGTGACGCAGGTTCGATTCCATCGTACTGCTCCTAGGGGTTTTCTCAGAGGGCAGGGGTTGGGGAGGGAGGAGGGGGTGGAGGTTGGAGAGAGGTACAGGAATGATGGTAAGGGTGGGGTAAGGGGTCGGCGGTGGGGAAGGGGGTGGTATGGGAGAGTGATCTTGACCTTCCATCTTGTCTGAGAAGCTCCATCACAGTACATGTTCCAGAGAGCCTATTCTTTAAGAATGCAGGAGCAGGTACCTAACCTCTCATACGACTGGCTCTTGCAAACCTCAACAGGAATTCACTGTAAATATTACCCACAACTGCAAACAAAGGCGCTCTATTCTAGTACATTTAAGGTTAACGGATAATGTAAACTGTGTTTTATGAGATATAACGAAATACTCTCATTGGTAGACTCACTCGTCCTTCCCTGGAGATGGTTTACTCTGGCTGGCACAGGTAAACTTTCAAGACCCACAACATTCAAACCACTTATAAATAATGAGGGAATACACATCACTACTAACAAACTATGATACTGAGCCCAGAAAACATATGTCTAGACAAAATCTCTCTCATTTTAAAAGCTTTTTACTAAAACTTTTTTGTATTAAATGTGACCTTAAATAAGATGATGTAGCAGAGGTTAAGTTAAACAACAAGTACACTAACACTTACCACAGACCATTACCTATATTACATTAAGCAAATTCAAGTGTATAATTTTTTTTTTAAGAATTTGACTAAAATAAATCAAAATATCCCGAATAAATTGTTAAATTCTTTAGTACATTTCTGACGAATCCGGCAAAAAAGACCAATTACGAATCTCTGCAATCATCAAACCAATCAATTACAGAGGATTTAGGAAATCCGACACTTTAATAACAAATGCTAAGCGCTAAAATTTACAACAAACTATCGGTATTGGAAAATAACGGCGTGGAATTAAAGGTAATCTACTGATTAATCTACTAAAGGGACCACACATACAACTGACCTCACAAAGCAGCTTGGGGTTCGCAGCTTATTAGCGGCTGGGAAAGCTGAGTGAAAGATTAGATTTTGGGAAGTGAAAGAATTACGTAACTTGGGAACTAGAAACAAATATGAGAGAGAGAGAGAGAGAGAGAGAGAGAGAGAGAGAGAGAGAGAGAGAGAGAGAGAGAGAGAGAGAGAGAGAGAGAGAGAGAGAGAGAGAGAGAGAGAGAGAGAGAGAGAGAAGGGAAATATTTTTATGCAAGTCATTACACTAGGAAAATATTCTAAAAGGGCTGAAAGTGCAGTTATAATTTTTAATGAAGTAGGGAGAGCAAATCCCCCCATGACAGAGCCCAGCTGCACGGGACCGGCCGCTGCCACCTGCTCCTCCAACACCAGTTTCTATTGTGAGATGATTTCTTTAGTTAAAAATAATAAACACAGGATTTTTTCCAATTCATATCAGTCAAGTTTATACATACACATACATACATATGACAGGGTCAGACCACGAAGGAAGAATTGAAGCAGGATTGCCTTAAGTACTTTCGTATTTAATAATATATCTTCAGAAGGATCATCCTTCTGAAGATGAATTATTAAATGCGAAAGTACTTAAGGCAATTCCTGTTTTAATTCTTCCTTCGTGGTTTGACACTGTCACAATTTTCATCCCTTGTTAATTTTCGTAAGTTACACACACACACACACACACACACACACACACACACACACACACACACACACACACACACATATATATATATATATATATATATATATATATATATATATATATATATATATATATATATATATATATATATATAATTTTTACACATTTGCATTGTGTTTAGTGATTTAATTCATTAATTTGATACACTATCACGTTGAACATACTTTAAATAAATAGTGAAGAATACACTATTTAGCGAAATATCCAGACGTTCTTCCTTGAAATTTATGAATCACTCCATCGCTTTGCTCCCCCCCCCCCTCTCTCTCTCGTAACATTTTCCAAAGTGCCTCTTTTCACAGGTGTGGCATATACAGTGCCGAGTCTGGCACTGCCCATGGCGGTGTCGCCATGGCAAAACTTTCATTAGTAATTTCGCGAATGCAACCCATTAATTAGGTTAATTAAAAACAAATTCTTTTAAAACATTCTTTCATTATGCATAGAAAATTTGCCAGTTTATTCATCTTTACAAAAAAATAAATAAATAATAACCAGCTTATTTACCTTTCCTTAAAAAATATATATATCCATTATATTCACCAATTGACAATGCAATAGTTTATTTGTTCACAAAACATAAGTATTTAACGTAATGATCTTTTGTTCAATAATACATCTTTGAACGGAATAATTTGAATTTGAACCGACGTCAGACCGTTATGCTAGGCGTTCTAGTTCCTACTGGTTCTTGTAGGAGGCGGGTTAGAGGTCTCTCACGTGGTGAGGAAGAACCGGTCAGGGTTCTTCCTCAGTGTGAGAGAGAATCCTGTGAGATAGTGACAGAGAACCCTGACCGGTTCTCACGGGGTGAGGGAGACCCCTGACCGGTTCTCACGTGGTGAGGGAGACCCCTGACCGGTTCTCACGTGGTGAGGGAGACCCCTGACCGGTTCTCACGTGGTGAGGGAGACCCCTGACCGGTTCTCACGTGGTGAGGGAGACCCCTGACCGGTTCTCACGTGGTGAGGGAGACCCCTGACCGGTTCTCACGTGGTGAGGGAGACCCCTGACCGGTTCTCACGTGGTGAGGGAGACCCCTGACCGGTTCTCACGTGGTGAGGGAGACCCCTGACCGGTTCTCACGTGGTGAGGGAGACCCCTGACCGGTTCTCACGTGGTGAGGGAGACCCCTGACCGGTTCTCACGTGGCTGAGACAGGTGTCCTGGCTACAGATGTTTTCCCAACCTTTGTTTGACCTCCAGTCTGCACCATGACTGTTTTTGTTTGTTTTGCTGAGTATTGATTTCCCTGCTTCCTGCGCCTCTGTTCTCTTACCCTCTTGTTATGATTTCCTGCTGGCCTCCCTGGCACCACACCCTCACTGGCACCACACCCTCACTGGCACCACACCCTCCCTGGCACCACACCCTCCCTGGCACCACACCCTCACTGGCACCACCACCCATCACTGGCACTACCACCCCTCACTCACTGGCACCACCACCCCTCACTCACTGGCACCACCACCCTTACTGGCACCACCACCCCTCACTCACTGGCACCACCACCCCTCACTCACTGGCACCACCACCCCTCACTCACTGGCACCACCACCACCCCTCACTGGCACCACACCCTCACTGGCACCACCACCCCTCACTGGCACCACCACCCCTCACTCACTAGCACCACCACCCCTCACTCGCACCACCACCCCTCACTAGCACCACCACCCCTCACTCACTGGCACCACCACCCCTCACTCACTGGCACCACCACCCCTCACTCGCACCACCACCCCTCACTCGCACCACCACCCCTCACTCACTGGCACCACCACCCCTCACTCACTGGCACCACCACCCCTCACTGGCACCACCACCCCTCACTGGCACCATCACCCCTCACTCACTGGCACCACCACCCCTCACTCACTGGCACCACCATGGCTCCAGGGGGGAGGAGGGGGGGGGCAGGACAAAGATGGGGCCAAAGACATGGCTGCTCGACTTTAATTCAAGGAAAAGCAAGGTGGTGATATTTTGAACAAGTGTGAAGGATACAAACACAATACTTAACAAAGGTCCAGAACGGACTGAAACCTCATCACTTTAATTTACATTTATATGTGTAAAAAATAATGTTACATTTTAATTAACTTACGCACGCGTCTAGTAATTAACATATCTTGTTCAGGTATATAACCAGAGATTAATTAAATTAAAGGGATGATAAGACCACGTCCTCACTAGGTCATGTATTACGAAAAACGTACCCATTATTTTCAGCAAGCTAGGTAATTTTTACTTATTAATTATCTTGGTGCCTATAATAGCAGGGCACCATCTTTCTCTCTCTCTCTCTCTCTCTCTCTTTATAAAAAAATTGTAATCTGTGATGTAAATGAATTCATTTTCATCGTTTTTTAATAAACCATGAAAACCAAGCGCGGGTAAATGGCGGGATTACGCTCCAAAACTCTACGGAAAACAATCCGATAGTATTTCAGACTGAAAATCCCAGGGATGGGGGCTATTGACATCATTATTTCATAAAACACGGCAATTGGACCAACCCAGGCTGGTGTATGACACTCGTATACCCCAGTGTTTCAAGTTATAAAATTGGGTGAGACTAGCAACAAGCCTTTGGCCTACTTCAGGCAAACATTCTATTTTATAGATAAGGATATACTAAGGTTGGGGGGGGGGGTACTCAGATGCACCTAGGTGTCTCCTCCCCCCACTCCTTCCTCTCACCAAGTCTCCACCCTCTCCACCTTTCTCACTCTACTCTACCTCCATATTCCACCCCTCTCTACCCCTGTCTCTCACCTCTTCTTCTCGTTCCTTCCCCCCTGCCTCCATCAGCCTCTCTTCAAACATCCCCTTCATCTTCCCTCTTCCCCAACATTTCCCCAGTCTCCTTCCCTCTTTCTCCGTCTCCCCTCTGCCTAAGATACTGGTTCCCAAACTGGGGTTCATGGGTCCCCTGGAGGGGGGGGGGACTTTTTCCAATATGTAGGGGGCCATAAGTTGTGGCCGTGTAACATCGTACCAGAGAGGGCCTTAATTTACTGAGTGTACAGGGGCCATTACTAATGACCCTATATGAAAAAGTGGTAATGACTATAAAGAGTTTGGGAGCCACTGCTCTAAAAGAATGTAATTCAGAATTCACGGTTTTGTATTTATCAGTACATTTAGGTACATCTGCATTTGTGCAGCTGCCCTAGACCATATGAAGGGGAGTACAGTGTCAAGAACTACCTACATGACAATCAATCCCCATCACATAGGATGGTTAGTCCTTCAGGGCCATGCGACCAGTTGTCTGCACTGGTAAACTCCGGGTGCAAGTTTATTGCTATGCGGCCAGGCCCCTTTCCCTCATTATGTCGGAAGTGGAACTATTGTGCCCGACCTCTTCTAAATAGGACCGACCGCAGCCAGCCTATGCCCATCCTGGACCCCAGACCATTCACTCTGCAAAGTTTTGTGAGGCTAGCCCCAAGCGTCTGGCCTCCGGCCTCATACAGACAGACACACTCTTATACATATACTAGGGAGGGGTACCCAAGGTTGCCCATCGCAGTCCCCCCTCTCCCTACATCTCCATTCTTCCGATCTCCCCTTCCTCATCTCCCCCAATTTTCCAATTTTCCCCACCCTCCTCCACACCCCCATCTCCCTATTCTCTACCCATCTACCCGGCGGTGCCCGGAATAGTTTGTCCCTCCTCTCTCCCTCATTCCATCCCCTCTTCCCCAATCTCCCCTTTGACCCCTCTTGCCCATCATCCCATGCTGGGATCATTCATAACTTCTCCACTCTCCCGTCCTTTGTCGTTTTACTACTGATGATGGCCCAGTTAAGGTTGGTTGAAAGTGCTTTAGCAATATTTTCATCTCTACAATGTGGTTTATTCAACAATATTTTATATAGTGCCGAATAAATTTCACATATATTTTATTTTATACGAAACTCACCATTCCCCACACCACCATCCCTCCTCCTCCCCACCATCTCCCACTTCCCCATCCCCTCGTCCTCCCCACCATTCCCCACTCCCTCGTCCGATGCATTCCCAAATGATCTGTTGTTCCCATCAGAGAATTGGAACATCAAATGATCTGATGTTCCCATCACTGATATATAAGAAAAATAGTTTAAAAAACGAAATAAAAACAGTTAAAAAAATAAATAAATAAACTATTCTCACGAAATGAACGTTACGATAAACAACACGGCTCAATTCCAACGCAATGTCACACAAAATAATTAAATAAAAATAAAAATAAATCGAAATCTATGAAAATTAAATTTGTCAATACAATTGGAAACATTGAAATGAAATCGTAACATATAAAGGATAGCATGAGTTGCTCTTACGTGGAACAGATGGCGTTGTTTTTTAAAAAAGAATGTTTTTACCTGTCACAGGTGTGGCATCTATATTTATTCTTACGAAATGAACGGTATGGTAAACATCACAGCTCAATTCCAACGCAATGTCACCCAAAATAATGAAATCAAAATGAAAATAAATCATAATCTAATGAAAATTCCCAATCGGAAACATTGAAATGGAATCGTAACATATTTAGTAAAGTGTGTTTTGCTATTACGTGTAACAGATGGCGCTGTTTAAAACAAAACAAAACATGTTTTTACCTCTCACAGGTGTGGTATCTATGTAGTAGGTATATAAAAACATGCGCCTATTCGAATGCAACGCTGTGTCAAAATTTCAAATTATATATATATATATATATATATATGTCGTACCTAGTAGCCAGAACTCACTTCTCAGCCTACTATTCAAGGCCCGATTTGCCTAATAAGCCAAGTTTTCCTGAATTAATATATTTACTATAATTTTTTTCTTATGAAATGATAAAGCAACCCTTTTCTCTATGTATGAGGTAAAATTTTTTTTATTGGAGTTAAAATTAACGTAGATATATGACCGAACCTAACCAACCCTACCTAACCTAACCTAACCTATATTTATAGGTAAGGTTAGGTTAGGTAGCCAAAAAAAACTAGGTTAGGTTAGGTTAGGTAGGTTAGGTAGACGAAAAAACATTAATTCATGAAAACTTGGCTTATTAGGCAAATCGGGCCTTGAATAGTAGGCTGAGAAGTGCGTTCTGGCTATTAGGTACGACATATATATATATATATATATATATATATATATATATATATATATATATATATATATATATATATATATATATATATATATATATATATATATATATATATATATATATATATGAATGAAAACTCACACCCCAGAAGTGACTCGAACCCATACTCCCAGAAGCAACGCAACTGGTAACTACAGGGCGCCTTAATCCGCTTGACCATCACGGCCGTCAAAAGGAAGTGATAGCCGAGGCTATTTGAGCCACTTCCCCGACGGCAACTCGGATGGTAATCTTGGCTATTACGTGTAACAGTGCTATGTAAAATGCTATGCCCAAGATTACCATCCGAGTTGCCGTCGGGGAAGTGGCTCAAATAGCCTCGGCTATCACTTC
The DNA here is from genome assembly GCF_040958095.1 of Procambarus clarkii. Classification (NCBI taxonomy): domain Eukaryota; kingdom Metazoa; phylum Arthropoda; class Malacostraca; order Decapoda; family Cambaridae; genus Procambarus; species Procambarus clarkii. Next base: position 32,253,289 of record NC_091215.1, read on the forward strand.
CTTTTGACGGCCGTGATGGTCAAGCGGATTAAGGCGCCCTGTAGTTACCAGTTGCGTTGCTTCTGGGAGTATGGGTTCGAGTCACTTCTGGGGTGTGAGTTTTCATTCGCATATAGTCCTGGGGACCATTCAGGCTTGTTCGCATTTGTGTTCCTCACGTGTGCCCCAAAGAATGAGGTGATTTGGTGAAATGCTATGCCCAAGATTACCATCCGAGTTGCCGTCGGGGAAGTGGCTCAAATAGCCTCGGCTATCACTTCCTTTTGACGGCCGTGATGGTCAAGCGGATTAAGGCGCCCTGTAGTTACCAGTTGCGTTGCTTCTGGGAGTATGGGTTCGAGTCACTTCTGGGGTGTGAGTTTTCATTCGCATATAGTCCTGGGGACCATTCAGGCTTGTTCGCATATATATATATATATATATATATATATATATATATATATATATATATATATATATATATATATATATATATATATATATTGTGGTTTGTTAGATATTTAAAGGTTACAAGATGTACATTGGTTAATACAATGAATGCTTAAAATCTATGGATCTCTTGGAGCTCCTCCGCTTCCGGATAGGAACCGAGGACATATATTTATGATTATGTAATACTGACCGTCCAGCTGGAATAGTCTACAAGAGCAGCTTCAAGATAATTAATGACTATCTGGTTAGTTAATTTGTTAGTAGCGGTATTCTGAGCATCACTTGGAAGATCAGTGTCTCATTTTAGTCGCTGAAGCTCAAGAGCTGCATTAAACACCGTGAGATTTCACCGCCGCGTAAGGCAGAAACCCACAATAACAGTCATGGGCGAGTCTTACCATGAGAAGTGGAGTGTTGTCAAATAAAAGGAAAAATGTGTCGAGTTTAGTGAAGGTTTCCAAGAGGTTTTCAGAGTGGATCCGGAACAACCCGATGTGAATGGAAGGTGTCCTCCAGAGAACGATTCGAGTGCAATAGTAGGGAACAAGAGGTTAGGAACCAGGTAAAGGAACTTTCCAAAATAAAAACTGCGAGATTTGACTGGATCTCAGCTGCTAAAATCCTATGCAAGCCTCTTACAGTGATCTCCAATGGATCCATGGAGACAGGTATCGCCAAATACCTGGGAGATAAATGTCATGCCAATATGCAAGGGAAACCACTAAACTTCAGTTCAGTGGCTGAATGACTGTGATTAAACACGGGAAGGGGAGAGTGGCCTACATCCTGTTATAATGCGATTAAGCATTTGTCACTGTCCGACTTAAGGGACTTCAGTTGGAGTACATGTAAGGGGCTTGTAAACACCAGGACTGTCTTCAGGAACATGTACAAACACGCTAACAATATGCTATATACCACACATGTCAGGAGTTCAGGGCTTTTAAGCATTTTTAAACTAAGGGCTTAGCAAGGGAGGGCTGGACGAACGAGGGATCACAGACAGAAAATGTGACTTTTAAGTTGGAGTAAAAGTATGTGGGAATGATAAAGTTTAGTTACCCATTCACTATAAATTCGTATGTGGTGTAACGGTGGGGTGCGGGTTGTGGAGAAGGGGGGGGGGGGTGTATGGTTGTGTGTGGGGGGGAGGGGAAGGGGATGGGAGAATGGTTAGTGTGTCTTAAAGGCGAAGAAAATTTCCTAAAACAGAGATTGAGACAGTACAGAGGTTTCATTTTCAGAATAAAAGGGACTATAAGCTACGCGGATAGACTGGGGGAGCAGAACCTTGCTTCACAAACAGTAGAAATAGCCAGAACATGATCCAGACATATAAAATACTCATGCATATCAATAAAACAGGAACATAATGCACAGGTTGAGCACTGACAGGAAGACATGGATGGAAGACACACACACCAATGAGCCACAGACACACATCAGTATAAGGATAACAAGTGCAACAATTCGGAGAAAACCACACAGGCTACTTCCACCAGACTTAAAAGCAGAAAGAACAAACGAGCGAGGAGTCGGTGCAATCGACGATCAACAGATGGGAAAGTCAGGGCCCAAGAGCTGAAGATCAGGGGTCAGATTCACGAAAGCACTTACGCAAACACTTACGAACCTGTACATCTTTTCTCAATCTTTGGCGGCTTTGTTTCCAATTATTAAACAGTTAATGAACTCCGAAGCACCAGGAGGCTGTTTATAACAATAACAACAGTCGAATGGGAAGTTTTCATGCTTGTAACGAAAGCCGTCAAAGATTGAGGAAAGATGTACACGTTCGTAAGTGCTTACGTAAGTGCTTTCATGAATCTGGCCCCAGTTCTCTAAACTCTTAAGTGCACTCCCGATTGTGATACGGAAAAAGACATACCATCATTACAACACTCCTGAACACGTCTAACCAGTGTTCCGTAGACAGCCAGATCATACTACCAGTGTTCCGTAGACAGCCAGATCATACTACCAGTGTTCCGTAGACAGCCAGATCATACTACCAGTGTCCCGTAGACAGCCAGATCACACTACTAGTGTTCCGTAGACAGCCAGATCATACTACCAGTGTCCCGTAGACAGCCAGATCACACTACTAGTAAGGTATCCTCACTAAACTGAGGTTGCCCATACGTAACCTAACCTAACCTAACCTAACCTAACCTAACTCGTGGTTTAGGGAAGTACAAGGAGAATAATGCCACATAAGGAGACCCCCCTCTGAAGGAGACCCCAGGTACCCCAAAGGACCATAAAGGACCCCAAGGGACCCCAAGGGAGCTAATTATGCTCAGACAATGAGCTAATTACATAACAATGCACGGGTATTAAATAGTTTGGAACTAAAGACCGTGAGCCAAGATAATCACTCCAGGTGAGGTAATGTGCCAATTACATCTAATAATTAGTTCATACTTAAAACACATCATAGCAGGGTTCTCGGCCTGCTCTGCCCCCGGCACACCCTTCACCACATCACAATGGCATTCCCCCTTTCCAGGACTTCGACGATGTCGTCCTTTCTTCACCTTCCGGTGAAGCGACGGTCTCGCTTCATGCAGGTCGGCGTTCAATCCCCGACCGTCCAAGTGGTTGGGCACCATTCCTTTCCCTCCGTCCCATCCCAAATCCTTATCCTGACCCCTTCCCAGTGCTATACAGCCGTGATGGCTTGGCGTTTTCCCCTTGATAGTTCCCTCCCCAATGTTGACCACCCACGCCCCTGAAAGCAAACAGTTGCGAAAGAATTTGTGACGTCAGCGAGACACATCACGAAATTGGTGCCTGGTGAGTCATGCAAGGGGGAGGTAGGAGGTAGGGGAGAGAGAGAGAGAGAGAGAGAGAGAGAGAGAGAGAGAGAGAGAGAGAGAGAGAGAGAGAGAGAGAGAGAGAGAGAGAGAGAGAGAGAGAGAGAGAGAGAGAGAGAGAGAAGAGAGAGAGAGAGAGAGAGAGAGAGAGAGAGAGAGAGAGAGAGAGAGAGAGAGAGAGAGAGAGAGAGAGAGAGAGAGAGAGAGAGAGAGAGAGAGAGAGAGAGAGAGAGAGAGAGAGAGAGAGAGAGAGAGAGAGAGAGAGAGAGAGAGAGAGAGAGAGAGAGAGAGAGAGAGAGAGAGAGAGAGAGAGAGAGAGAGCGAGAGAGTTATCTAACAGTGACTAAGGAAAGTTTGGGTGTAGCTGTGGTGAGAAGGGAGGGAGGGAGGGAGGCGGTGGTCCAGCAGGGTGCTCATATGCTACACTTCCTCCTCACACAACCAGTGTACACGCTCATATAGGAAGTGCTGGAGAAGGCAGTGCTGGAGAAGGCAGTGCTGGAGAAGGCAGCGCTGGAGAAGGCAGCGCTGGAGAAGGCAGCGCTGTAGAAGGCACTGAAATGGAATGGATGAAAGGCAGTGCTGGAGAAAGCAGTGCTGAAGAAGGTAGTGCTGGAGAAGGCAGCGCTAGAGAAGGCAGCCCTGGAGAAGGCAGTGCTGGAGAAGGCAGCGCTAGAGAAGGCAGCGCTGGAGAAGGCAGTGCTGGAGAAGGCAGCGCTGGAGAAGGCAGCGCTAGAGAAGGCAGCGCTGGAGAAGGCAGTGCTGGAGAAGGCAGCGCTAGAGAAGGCAGCGCTGGAGAAGGCAGCGCTGAGGTTGAGCCATACATGCCCCTCTCCTGGTTTTATATTTTCGTGAGTGGTGAATCTTGAGTCATTTCCCTCACAATATCCTGCCCCGCTCCCCCCCACTTCTTTCCTTGGATTTTCCCCCCCACCACGGCCCTCTCACTCTTCCCCTCTCCCTCCCTCCCTCCCACTCTCATAAGATTCAGGCTGGCATAGTCCACTCAACTCTCCCTCACACTTAGTGCATCTCATTTTAGACGTTATGGTAGCGTCAAAATTGAAAAAGACAAATCATATTAAATCAGATTTACAAATCAGGACTGGAGATCTGGTATCACTTTATACATATATCACACTTTTTTATATATAATTCACTGGTATATATATATATATATATATATATATATATATAATGTTCTCTCGATTCGTCACACCGTAACGAAGACTTCGAAGGCTTTGTTTCACCTCACAAGCAACAGACGGACCGAAGCAAAATCTATGGAAGCCGATGGGTAGAAAACGTCGATATTACACTGGTTAACATTTTACAATTAACTTGCTTTCTGGGTCGATTCCGTAACCAAATGCGGCGCATTGAAAGGCCGCGATGCCATGGTGAAGCTTAATTCAAAACTTGAGTACATCGATATATTTGACGGCGCTGTTATTTATTGTGTAAGATGACTCCCTAATGACCTCCTTAAGGTTACCTTGAGGTGCTTCCGGGGCTTAGTGTCCCCGCGGTCCGGTCGTCGACCAGGCCTCCTGGTTGCTGGACTGATCAACCAGGCTGTTAGACGCGGCTGCTAGCAGCCTGACGTATGAGTCACAGCCTGGTTGACCAGGTATCCTTTGGAGGTGCTTATCCAGTTCTCTCTTGAACACTGTGAGGGGTCGGCCAGTTATGCCCCTTATGTGTAGCGGAAGCGTTCTTGACCTCCCAGTGAAGACTGTTTGGAGGAGGAGGGGGGGGAGAGGTCAGTGGACATCCCTCTCGGTAGACTCAGTGTCTGGCGTGGGTTCGAATGCTTGTGGTAAAGCAAAACTACATTTCAAATTTGACGCTTCTGAAATAGGGCGAACCGGTTTTCCTTCTCACATATTTCCGCGGTAAACACTAAATTGACTTACATGCTGACGTATGGTCATTTTCCCTGGCAGGTCACGCACAATAATAAAGGGAAACCAGTTCCAAGCCACATTTCTTGCGGGATCCTTCAAGCATCTTCGTTCCACTCCATTCACCTGGGTTGTATGTGTCTCGAACCACGGACCCCACTCGTGTGAGGCCATAGCACTATCGAAATTGAAAATTCCAGTTTGGAATTGGAAAAAACCCACACACAACCTCACACACACTGTGTACTCACCTAGTTGTGCTTGCGGGGGTTGAGCTCTGACTCTTTGGTCCCGCCTCTCAACCGTTAATGAACAGGTATACAGGTTCCTGAGCCTATTGGGTTCTATCATATCTACATTTGAAACTGTGTATGGAGTCAGCCTCCACCACATCACTTCCTAATGCATTCCATTTGTCAACCACTCTGACACTAAAAAAGTTCTTTCTAATATCTCTGTGGCTCATTTGGGCGCTCAGTTTCCACCTGTGTCCCCTAGTGCGTGTGCCCCTTGTGTTAAATAGCCTGTGTGTGTGTGTGTGTGTGTGTGTGTGTGTGTGTGTGTGTGTGTGTGTGTGTGTGTGTGTGTGTGTGTGTGTGTGTGTGTGTGTGTGTGTGTGTGTGCTGTCTGTGTGTGTGTGCGTGTCTGTGTGTGTGTGTGTGTGTATGTGTGTAAGGCAAAGTGTGTCCTGTCAAAGTTTTTACCTGTTTACTCAGCTTTTATTCATGGCTTGAGTGTGTGTCAAGGAGGAGTGACAAACTATGTTGACTGCAAGTGGTGAGACCCACTAATGGCACCCAATCAAGGCACTTACTCATATGGCATCCATAGTTGGCACCTGCACATGACACCTGCACATGGCACCTGCACATGGCACCCGCTGCTTGTGTGGTTCATGTCTGCACCTACAGATGCACACCCAGAATGGTGAGCACTTCTCACTTAACCAGGCTGGGAGAAGTGCTGCCTCTACTCTCCCCGTGACGAGAGTAGAGGACTTAGTCATGTGAACTTAGCGAATGGCCTATCAGGTGACAGGCCAAGATAGAAGCTACATTTTGATTGGTGTATCAACATAAGAGGTTCTGTGAAGCAAATTAAGGATGCTTGTACATTGTTCTTATGTTCTTTTTAAACATATTATTTTGAATAAAAATTGAATTGATGTGATGTGTGGGCTAGTTAATTATTTCGCTCCATAGTGACTGTACGTACTTACCTAATTGTACTTACCTATTTGTGTTTGTGGGGGTTGAGCTTTGGCTCTTCGGTCCCGCCTCCCAACTGTCAATCTACTAATGTACAAGTTCCTGAGTCTATTGGGCTCTATCATATCTACACTTGAAGCTGTGTATGGAGTCAGCCTCCACCACATCACTTCCTAATGCAAGCAGTAATGCGCGCGCGCGTGTGTGTGTGTGTGTGTGTGTGTGTGTGTGTGTGTACTGCTAGTAGTACTGTGTACTACCACGCTGACTACTAGTACTACCACGACAGCTATGGATATTCTTACTAATTTATACAACTATAGGCCTAACAGTAACCACCATTGGTATTAATACAACCACCACAAATGTACTTCATACTACCAAGTTTAAACGGGAAAAATCTGAATATTTTTTTTCCAATATTTTTAAAAGCCTTCCGGAAACTGAAAATATGTAGTCAGCCAAACTGATGGGATTCGACGCAGTGTCAACAGCACACCATGTCGATGAAAAGGCCGGTAAACCTTGCCTCGTTTTATCATAAACATTCGCGTTAGATCTACCAGATGAATGTAGACTGTAGGTAGTTTATATAGCAGGGGAGGGGATTGGGGGGGGGGGGCGCGTGCGTTATTCTTTAGAAGGAGTAGTAGTATTAGTAGTAGTAAAGTAGTAGCAGCAAGGAGGAAGAAGAGGCAGATAGGGAAATAGTGGACGGGACAGGAAGGGGGGTAGAATATGGAGAAAGGAAGGAAGAGGAGAGAAAGAGGAGGTGGAAAAGAACAACTTAACGTGTTATACTAATGAGAAAAATCACTGGAGGTGGAGCCAAAACCTTGATATTGACAGGTGTTCCATCCGGCACCCAATATTATACCAGCTGCTGTGTCCGCATGTGTCTCACACACACACACACACACACACACACACACACACACACACACACACACACACACATACACACACACACTAGTAGAACATCTGGGGAGAGCTAACTTTGAACCGTACCACCAGCACGAGTCTAGGGATGGTAAATCATGCATGACAGGTTTAATAAAATCTATGATCAGATGATAAAATTAAATATGTAAGAGAAGTGTGGGCAGACCACATAATGTTTGGGGTGCCAGAATGCCTTTGTCATAGTACCCCATAAAGTACTAGTGTATAAGGTGGAGAAGCGGCTAAGTGTCAGGGAAGGTGCTCCGGTGGATAAGGGAGTACCCAAGCAAGAGAAAACAGTTACTGTGAGGGGCGAGGTACTGTGAGGGGCGAGGTACTGTGAGGGGCGAGGTACTGTGAGGGGCGAGATACTGTGAGAGGCGAGATCTCAGAGTGGCGAGATGTTACTAGCAGAGTCCCACAGGGTTCAGTTCTTGGACGTATCGTCTTTCTCACGTGTGTTAATGATATTCCTGAGGGAAGAGATTAATTTCTTCCAATGTCTACTGATGACCCAACAATTATGAGGATGACTAAGCTAGAGGAAGACAGGAGAAGGCTACAAGACGACTTGGACAAACTGAAAAAATGCTCCAACAAATGACTACTCGAGTTTAACTGAAGTAAATGTACAGTAATGAAGTTGAGTGGTGGGAGCAGGAGGCCGGACACAAGGTACAAAATAGATGAAATCTTTCAGCAATCGCACAGAGAGAAGGATCGGGGAGTTGATACCACGCCGAACCTATCTCCTGAAGCCCACATCAAGAGGATATTATCAGCGGCGTATGCGAGACTGGCTAACATAAGAAAAGCCTTAAGAAATTTGTATAAGGAATCATTCAGAACCTAATATACCACATGTCTGACCAATTTTGGATTATGCGGCTGCAGCATGCTCCAAGATTCACTAGGAGTCCATATCTAGTCAAGCACAAGATAAAGTTTGAGAAGGTTAAAGGTATGTTACCCGACTAGTTCCAGAACTGCAAAATGTGAGTTACGAGGAAAGGCTAAGTGAAATTGTACCTCACGTCGCTGGAGGACGAGATGGTTGTGACAAGATTACCACATATCATGTTCTCAGCGGAATGGACAGGATAGATACAGACAAGGGTGGCAATCACACAAGGGAACACAGGTGGAATCTGATTACCTAACTGAGCCACCGAATCATTATAAATTATTTTATTAGTGTCAGAGTAGTTAACAAATGACTAATTTTAGTGAGTGACGTTGTGGAGAGATTTGTCCCTACACTCAAATCCAGACCTTGCTATATAGTACCAGATAACGACATCTCTACTGAATTCTCCCCCACCCACCACCTTACCCAGTGTTTGATTGACATCCATCCCCATTATTTCCCTATTTCTTCCCCTATGTGTGATTACTTCACCGTACCCCCCCCCCCATACAACTTCATCTCTTTCATATGTGGGTTTAAGATAAATCTGTACCTTGTATATTAATTTTTTTACCTGAAGATGTACCATAAGTTGAACGAAACGTTGTTGAAAATAGATCCTGCACTAATGATTAGAGTTTCTTTACCAAGAATTTCGGTAACTTGATTGCTCTTCTAAATCCCGAGAAAAAGAAAATAGACCACCACTACGTCCACCACAATCGCCCCCCTTCCACCTCCATGTTTAAAACCACACTAACAAAATAAATGATTAATTAACAGATTAATCATTTTACGTGTAAAACACCGCGTGCTAAATCTTTGTAGTATTACTCCCGCGAAGCAGCAGAAGAAGACCCATAAATACATCTAAGACCATCAATGGGGGAGAGACCCGACATTAAGGGTAATGGTGTCCTCGAGCACAAGACGTAATGGTAATTACCCCTTAGTGTCCTCCTCCTCCCATCCAATCATCTCACGCCTCATCTCTCTTCACCTTGTCAAGGAGAACAAATTACGGCGGGCTCCTTTCCAGAAGCGAATTAAGAGCAAATATTTGGCTTGTGGTGTAGTTGACGTCGGTGCTGGCTTACGCGGCTCCTGTGTCCTCTAACTCACTACTCTTTGCTAACCCAACCCATCCTAACCTTGGTTGCTAACCAAACCCAATCTGACCATAGTTGTTAACCAAAAACCCATAATAACCTAGGTTACTAACCCAACTCAACCTAATCTAATCAGGTTGAGTTGGTCACCAAACCCAACCATGACTGCTAACCTGCTGTCAGGTAAACAGACCACGTTGTGCTTACTTGTTTAGTCCACCTATATTGTGAACTACGTAACCACTCTCATTAATGGGTATATGCCACGCAGACCAAGAGCTTGGAGCAGATATGCCCGTGGGAGGGGAACATGGTAGAGGGGGGAGGGGAGGCAGGGCAGAGGAGAGGAGTGACGAGAACATGGAGAAGTGGGTGGAGGAGAAGGAACATAAAAGAGATGGAATCCAGAGAAAAAGGAATGAGATGCAGGTGGGAAGGGGAGAGGATGCAGGTGGGAAGCCCTGCATCCTCCACTACGTCCTTAAATACGACGATGTCTCAAAAGACATTAAAATGAGCGCCTTACGAAGTAACGCGGACAAAGGCAGTGACAACGGAACAGCTTCAATCAACACTTAGCACGACAAAGTTCTCTGTCTAATGAGGCTAACTTCGTCCTCTCTTCCGCCACTCATCAGAAAATTCGTACTGATGATGTTGAGAGGCAGGCCGGGTAGGGGAGGGAAAGGGGGGGGGGTAGTGGGTGTGGGGGAATGGTTGGGGAGCAGTTGGGTTGTGGAGTGGGGAGGCTCGGTGCTTGGGAGATGGAGCCCTGAGAGAGAGAGAGAGAGAGAGAGAGAGAGAGAGAGAGAGAGAGAGAGAGAGAGAGAGAGAGAGAGAGAGAGAGAGAGAGAGAGAGAGAGAGAGAGAGAGAGAGAAAAAAAAAAGAGAGAGAGAGAGAGAGAGAGAAAAAGAGAGAGAGAGAGAGAGAGAGAGAGAGAGAGAGAGAGAGAGAGAGAGAGAGAGAGAGAGAGAGAGAGAGAGAGAGAGAGAGTGTGTGTGTGTGTGTGTGTGTGTGTGTGTGTGTGTGTGTGTGTGTGTGTGTGTGTGTGTGTGTGTGTGTGTGTGTGTGTGTGTGTGTGTGCGTGCGAGCTACAAGAGAAACAACCACCGGGAAGACACTAATCACAAGCTTACGAGAGACAAACGACCAATAGGAAGGCACGAACCATCGGATTATGAGAGAAACAACCAACAACAGGGCACGAAACAGAAGGATGCAAGGTAAAGACGACCAATAGGATAATACAAAACATAACACCGTGAGAAGGACGACCAATAGCAGCGACCATAAACACGACTAATAAGACGACCACGACCAACACACCGGCTCACGACCCACGACTGTGAAACAAAATCATCAAGAAGGAAGATTATTATCCTTCTTCATGGAATATTGACCAATAGAGACACACAACAAACGGCCTGCCGGGCAACACATTTAAATGCAAACTGAGTCAATGTTTACAATAAGCCAACAAATACGGAGTCATAAGGAACTAACGATTACGTTAATGTTTACATTATCTGAAGTTACAAGCACGCGAAGCATACCCATCTACGCCCGTTCACCAACCTAAACACAGTAGCAATATGATAATTACAATGCCTCCGAGGCATAAGGAAACCTTATCAGGAAATTGACAGTGAACGAACAGGTAATCAGAGAGCAGGTACACAGAAAATGATAAGGAAGTATGCGACGTACTAAGGATTGCAGAAAGTATCTGTAAAGGAGACAAATCAGAAAGTATCTTTAATGAGGCCAAAGCAGAAATTATCTGAAAAGGAGCCAAAGCATTCCTCCAGTTCTACCAAATGATAAAACTGGAGGAACTTCATTTGGTAATCAAATGAAGGAATGAGAGTAATAGTGGCGATGACAGAAGAGATAAGGTGATAACTGGAGGAAGTAGACACGAATACAGCAATGAAACCAGAGGGAACTCGCCAGAGTCGCTTCCTAATGCTTTACACATCATCGCTATAATCTAACGAACTGGCGAAGGTCCGGAAGACAGCCAATATAGTCCCTATATACAAGAATAGACGGAGACAATTACATTGAACTACAAGCCATTGTCATTAGGAAATATTCCCGGCAATGTGCTTGAGACACTTGTAAAGAAACGATCATTGAAATAGAAAAAAAAAGAAGTGCCTTTTTCTCGAAGAACCACAACATGGATTCAATGAATGAAGATCATTTACAATAAAGCTATTAATTTATCTATTGGGAAATGACAATCATAAAACGGGATAGAAAATGGTGAACTGTCTTCCAAAACCTCCAGAAAGTGCTTGACATTACCGCATGAACGGCCGCGATGAATAATTGAAAACCAATCTGGTCTAACTGGAAAAGTTCCACGAAGGTCTGCACATAACTGGAAAAGTTCCACGATGGTCTGCACATAACTGGAAAAGTTCCACGAAGGTCTGCACATAACTGGAAAAGTTCCACGATGGTCTGCACATAACTGGAAAAGTTCCACGAAGGTCTGGACATAACTGGAAAAGTTCCACGAAGGTCTGCACATAACTGGAAAAGTTCCACGATGGTCTGCACATAACTGGAAAAGTTCCACGATGGTCTGCACATAACTGGAAAAGTTCCACGATGGTCTGCACATAACTGGAAAAGTTCCACGAAGGTCTGGACATAACTGGAAAAGTTCCACGAAGGTCTGCACATAACTGGAAAAGTTCCACGAAGGTCTGCACATAACTGGAAAAGTTCCACGAAGGTCTGCACATAACTGGAAAAGTTCCACGATGGTCTGCACATAACTGGAAAAGTTCCACGATGGTGTGCACATAACTGGAAAAGTTCCACGAAGGTCTGCACATAACTGGAAAAGTTCCACGATGGTCTGCACATAACTGGAAAAGTTCCACGAAGGTCTGGACATAACTGGAAAAGTTCCACGAAGGTCTGCACATAACTGGAAAAGTTCCACGATGGTCTGCACATAACTGGAAAAGTTCCACGATGGTCTGCACATAACTGGAAAAGTTCCACGATGGTCTGCACATAACTGGAAAAGTTCCACGAAGGTCTGGACATAACTGGAAAAGTTCCACGAAGGTCTGCACATAACTGGAAAAGTTCCACGAAGGTCTGCACATAACTGGAAAAGTTCCACGAAGGTCTGCACCTAACTGGAAAAGTTCCACGATGGTCTGCACATAACTGGAAAAGTTCCACGATGGTGTGCACATAACTGGAAAAGTTCAACGATGGTGTGCACATAACTGGAAAAGTTCAACGATGGTCTGCACATAACTGGAAAAGTTCAACGATGGTCTGCACATAACTGGAAAAGTTCCACGAAGGTCTGCACATAACTGGAAAAGTTCCACGAAGGTCTACACATAACTGGAAAAGTTCCACGATGGTCTGGACCATCTCATAGCTTCTTGTAACTCTGTTACCCACCAAAGTGACATGAACAAGAGACTGGAACCCATTTTTTCATGATGGATGTTACCGACCCAACAGAAGAAACAGAGTCGTCTGGATTCAAGTGTGCATATGATGCAAAGTTGGTGAGAGGAATTAAGAGACGAAGATGACTGCAGGAGGCTGCAGGAAGCCCTGGACGCTCTCCTCTCCGGGTGATCGGAGAGATGGTTTCACACATACTACCCTGATATACATGCTTTGGTAATGATGATAGTTGAGAGGCAGCCCTCAGTCAGTAGCAGCTGAAGATGGAGGGGTCTAGCAGTACATACAAACCAGTTGTCCGAAAAACACATTAAAAATAGCACTTCAGCATAGGGCCATATTGGTAAATGTCAAGATAAACGTCAAGAACCTAGACAAACAGGCACTCTTATTATTATATACAACCTTCGAAAGACCAACTCTTGCATGTGCAGCACTGGGATGGAGTCCACACCTAAGAAAAATACAAATTTATATATAAAAAAGCACAGAGATACGAGACTAGATTTTTCTCAAAGCTGAGGGGACTCTCCCAGAGTTAAAGAGTGAAGGAGCTCAACCTCACCATGAAGGACAGACGAATCTGCTGGAATATAACAACAACATACAAGATATTTTGGGGAATTGGCTGGGTGGTCGAGAGAGAAAGTTGCAACTAAGAAATATTATAACAGGGAAGCTGTAGGGAAAAAAAATCTGGCGTCACAGACATGACGCTAATGACTTCGCTGTCATAGTGCCAGTGATATTTTAGTTAGTAAAAATTAAGCTTATTCCTCCTTTCCTTCCCTCTCAACACTCACCTCTCTTCCTTTCCCAAGCCTCCACAAGCTTCCCCGCCCCTCTTCTTTCCGCTCCTTCTTTTCACTTGACAAAAGGCGGTATTCAGACAGAATTTAGCATCAACGAATATTTAACGATCAGCATCGTACACAGCGCGAAAATCTCCCTCGTATTTGCAGAACATCTCTTAACTTGGGTACCTGTTAACCGCACCTGGCTATATAGTACTAAACTTACTTTGTCTAGAACCTGTTGACATTCTGGTGTGACCTGGTGCCCTCATGACCTTTGACCTGGTGACCTCCTTCGACTGCGACCGCTCACCTTCGTAACTACGGTCTCAGGTTCCGTCAAAGAGAATAAGAAGCAGGGTAATGGTATTCATTCCGGATGTACAAACTTCTGTTAATGGAGGCAAGGAATTCTCTTTTTTTGCCTTGGAGCTCGGCCAAAACTTTTTACCAGACAATTTAGGAAGGATTTAAGAATATTAAATGAGATTCAAAATGCTCTTACCTGCTCCTGGGAGCATTTCACAATGCTCAGGGTGAAAATTCTTCTACCGGAGCCCACTGGAACACAATGAATTATATTTAAGTAATTTCAGATACTTATAGTCCTCTCACCGACTCTCTTTCCCCCCCATTCCAACCTCTTCAATTACCCACAACATCACCACCAATCCATCAAGACTACAATTCTCCTACTCCTTCACTCACAGCTCCGCTCCTGTGCCAGGTAAGTCCACTACGGGCTCACCATAGCCCGTGCTACTTGCAACTTTTTGTTCCAAGTAGCTGAATTTAAAACAACAACAAACAACCCTACGCCTTCCCCCCAACGTCACCCCATTATCTTCACCACCGTCACCCCTCATTATCTCCACCACCGTCACCCCTCATTATCTCCACCACCGTCTCCCTCTGCCCTCAAATTCTCTGTTTTTACCGGTACTCAGTGGAGCTTTTTGTCTCCCTGAGTGGACTTAACTACTCTCCTCACTCGCGGATTGGTTAACTTGTGCCCACAATTATTCACTCTGCCTTTCTTATCCCCATTTGTACATCGTTATCTTAATTTCATACGTTAGTGCAATTCCCAGTGGGCAAACTATTCAAAAGCAACGCCAATTTAAACAACGTTGAATCAACGCCGCTTTTGGATGCTGGGACGGCACTGGGAATGAGGATCTCATCTCCTGTGTCAACACAATGATGCTTTGCCAAAGTATAATAATCTTATTTCACCTCTTGTAGCCATGATTCAGCGTTCGTCCCCTTGGTCAGGGTAATGGACACTCTTACATCTTTGGGTTGTCATACTTAACATGTCTTTTTTGTCATTATATTTCGTGTTTTTCCTCTGCTTCCTTCGTCATTTGAGGCAGGAGATACGACATCTGCTGCTTCATTATAACTCATCGTCAAGGTTATCGTGAACGGCATCAACTCCGTCATTATATCACCCTCGTGTTCCACAGTGTAAGTTAATGGGTTAATGTGACGTCAGGTATGATGCGACCATCACCTGGTGCCTCCTTCAGGTGATTGATGCCGCCTCCTCCTTCTCCTCTTCCTTCTCCTCCTCCTTCTCCTCCTCCTCCAGGAGCACGATGGCTCCTCCTCCTCCTCCATCAATCTTGCTCCTTTATATTGCTTCTTTATCATATACTGTCTTGCACAGCTTCTTTATC
>NC_091215.1:32273533-32308533 GCF_040958095.1 Procambarus clarkii
ACCGTCTCCTGGGCCCACCACCACCACCGTCTCCTGGGCCCACCACCACCGTCTCCTGGGCCCACCACCACCACCGTCTCCTGGGCCCACCACCACCACCGTCTCCTGGGCCCACCACCACCACCCTCTCCTGGGCCCACCACCACCACCGTCTCCTGGGCCCACCACCACCACCACCACCGTCTCCTGGGCCCACCACCACCACCACCACCACCGTCTCCTGGGCCCACCACCACCACCACCGTCTCCTGGGCCCACCACCACCACCACCGTCTCCTGGGCCCACCACCACCACCACCGTCTCCTGGGTCCACCACCACCACTGACAGCGCCTCTCTTCTTTACACACAAGGGACAATATAAACTACAATTTAATAATTAAATTGGCTGTAAAAGATACATTGTGTGGATGAGTACCAAACTGAGAGTAGACTTTACTGACTCTACCTTTCCTTCAGTAATGACTTCACAAAATCTATCGTCCCCCCCCAGTAAGGACTTCACAAAATCTATCGTATCCTCCAGTAAGGACTTCACAAAATCTATCGTATCCTCCAGTAAGGACTTCACAAAATCTATCGTATCCTCCAGTAAGGACTTCACAAAATCTATCGTATCCTCCAGTAATGACTTCACAAAATCTATCGTATCCTCCAGTAAGAACTTCACAAAATCTATCGTATCCTCCAGTAAGGACTTCACAAAATCTACCGCCTGTGGGGATTACAGAATACACAGCACCTGCCAGCCAAGAGCGCTGTACGTCACCTGCATCAGGGGATTTAGGTGACTTTTTAATCAAATTGCTGCAACTAATCTCTACCCTACCTCCCAGAATCCTGTGAAATTTGTTGTCGACATCAATTTAAATGATTTTCGTCTCTCGAGTTTCGCTGCATCATTTTAACAAAGCTGAAATGGAATGGCAGCTCCAGCAAAGGCGGACAACAGGAATGATTCTTTTATTAAAGCATTTCAGAGTTGAGAGGATTTTTTTTCACTTTCATCTATTTTTATCCAAGTTCCTGCAAGAGAGACCCCAGTGTTGGGGAAGTTGAGTTGAAGCTGGAGATGGCCCTCCTACACCCCTTGTGGCCCTGTTGGCCCTGTTGGCCCTTCCTATTGCCAACAGGGCCAATGTTGGCCCAATAGGAAGTGCAATAGTGCTCAACCTATTGAGCACCCTGACCCTGCTAGACCTTGATATTGGTCATCAACTTGGATCAAATAAATCTTCAAATTTTACCACAAGCTATTAAAGCTGCATCAAATTTACAAGTTTACAATCTAAGGAAATGGTGACCAAACCACAACTCAGAAGATGGAGAAGCGACGACGTTTCGGACCGTCCTGGACCATTAGTCAAGTCGTGTGATCCTGGGTAATGGTCCAGGAAGGACCGAAACGTCGTCGTCGACTTATCTTGTGGTGTGTTGTCTGGTCATCATGTCTTCAGCCATGTTACTGTGTCTCATAGTCTGCATGTTTACTATCTAAACTTAGCGGATTATCAAATGTTACTTTATTTGTTTTAGGAAACCAGGTTACTGACATGGAAAATACATTAGAGAAACATAGTTGAAAATTTAATTCTTTATTGATAAAATAAAAATAATTGCCTTTATTCATTGCAATATGCAAAATGATTTTTTAATGAATTATAAAGTGCATTTAACTGTTTAGTGTGTTTCAATATGCCACTTAATTTGAAAGACCCAAGTGGTCTTGGGAAACTGTAAACTGTCATAGTAATCACTCCAAAGGTCTCAGATAACGACTCTATCTCTCTACGATCACATAATCCACAGTTCAGAGTTCAATGCAAACTTCCCCAACGGTGCAAGTGGTCCCCGTGACCTGTGACATCCACAAAGTTTGCAACTAAACTCTGAACAATTATGTGATCGTGTGTAACACATTCGAAGCTAAATACTGAACATCTGTGTTACAGAATACAGGTACACAATAAAGCAAGTATTTATTATTTCATTAAAAATAAGAGATGCAGGGGTTGAAAATCCTATTATAGTGTGTTATGATCCCAGGTTGCCAAAAAAACGAGTCTCCCCTTTGAGAATTATTCTATCAGGCAGAAGGTCTAGGAAATATAGAGGTGAAGATACAGATGTAAAATAGTTGGTTGGATTTGATAGACAATTTAAGATAATGGGCAGTGAATAAGAAAATAAGTAAATGACTTGACAAGTGTCAATTAAGTTTTAATGCATTACGCCCTGCAATATATTTAGCAGTCTACGCCCTGTCCTGGAAGGAGTGGATTGTGTCAATATACGCCAGCAGTCAGCAGTACTATAGCGTATACGCCGCTCGTAACAACGTAATTGTCTTGAACCGTTAAGAAAAAATGGGTGTACTGCCAAGGTTTAATTTCTAATATCCTTGTGATCCAGCTGTTTCATGGCAGTTTAATTATACCAATAAAAGTTCGGGTTGAGGCAGCAAGAGAACAAATGTTTTGCATAATGAATTAGGATCTCAGCATCCACCTCTTCTCACTCTACCTGTCTACCAGCGTCCACCTCTACTCACTCTACCCGTCTACCAGCGTCCACCTCTACTCACTCTACCTGTCTCCCACCGTCCACCTCTTCCTGTCTCCCAGTTCTCTTTCCAACTTAAGTGTGTTTTCGTCGGGTCAGTCATAACCTGTTACATGTCAGACCCGACCCGGGAAGTTCCAAACATGAGATGAATGAGATGATCGCCTGAAGTCTGCAACTGCCACACTGATCGACCATCACTCTTAGTGCGGTTTTGCCTTTCTCTTGCAAGATGACTTTGTTGAAGGAAATATGTGATTTTTTCCTACTGTGCGGCTTTTAGCAGAGATGTTCTGTAGAAGTTTTACCACTACGCTTAGTTTGAGATGTAAACTGTACCCCGTAAGGATTGGCTCAGTTTACATATCGTTATTGTTGAGTTTGAATAACTGGTATTCCTGATCCAGGAATTAATATTTCTTTTTCCGGTAACTCTTATTGCTTACAGGTCCTTTGCCTCGAGTGTTGGTTGTCCTCTCAGGTGGTAACTTGTCTTAGAGACGGTCAATGTTCTTCTCCACAAGAAGTTCCAGGTGCCTGTTGAACCTGACCTCCTCCAGGTCCTCTGGGAACTTGAACATCACCTTGCGCCAGTTGTTATCCACTGTACTCTTGAAGACTTTTGTTAATTTATGTCTGTCATGTTCCATGGATTTGCATCGTTTTCCACTCGAAACGGAAACGTTTGAGTTTGTCACTACACTAACGTTCCTGGAGGAGTACAGGACGTTGGCTGTCGTATCATCGCTATTTTCCGTCATCACAGGACGTCCTAAGGTGTGCTCCCTGACACTCCTACCTTGGTGGAGAGCTGGGTCCCTGGGGTCCCTGGCTCTACAGCCAGGGACCCTTTTACCCGATGGGGGTCAGGGGAATAGAGCCGGGATTAATAGAGGAGGTCCTGGCTTCCTCTATGACACCCTAACCCTATTTGGGGGTTGTCACCCGTTCACACATAAGCTTACTATTCTCTCATAAAAAAGACCCCCTTTGTGGGTCTGCCCGCAGGGTCCAGCTCACATGTATTGTGTGGGACACTGTGACTGTGTACAGTGAGTGAGCATTGCTGAGCATGTGCGATGTTTGAAGTTTAGCCAAGACCGACTGTGCTGAGCGCGCGGTTCGTGCGTCCGTACTGCCCGGTGATTGGTCGGCTACTGACCTATAGTTTGAATGATTGATTGATAAAGATTTAGCCACCCTAAAAGGTGGCATGGGCATGAATAGCCCGTAAGTGAAGGCTCTTTGGAGTCGTTATTAGTACAATAGATCTGTGGAGATCTGTGGATGGACATACGCTTTCCCATTGTCAGGAATAAATAGGAAGCCTATTAAACTGATTGAGCTCTAGTTCCTGGACCAACTACTGACCATCCGCAGCATGCAACCCTAAACAGATGCGTGAGTCCCAGACACCTGTTTACTGCTAGGCGTTATAACACGCATCTGATGAAGGAAAACGTGCTTGGACGTCTTTGTTCTGCCACGAGAATCGAACCCAGGACCTTCCTGCTGTAAAGCAGCTGCTGCACTACAGGGAAAGTGAGAGATGGTGTTAGGAGGTAAAATAAACGGAAACACGTGGACCTCACCCACGTGGGGTCTACGGTTCGAGTCTCCAAGAGCCCGGGTGGATGAAATTACGGGGTAAACTCACTCATGAGGGAACTCCGGAATATTCAAGCGGTTTTAAATGTCATTAGGCGCCCCACGCTAAATAATCCACCAAAACGTTTCCTTCAAGAACTACAGTAACAATGCTTGAGTGCAACCGCAGACGCTGCCTTGTGGCATCACAGACGCCTCCTTGTGGCATCACAGACGCCTCCTTGTGGCATCACAGACGCCTCCTTGTGGCATCACAGACGCCTCCTTGTGGCATCACAGACGCCTCCTTGTGGCATCACAGACGCCGCCTTGTGGCATCACAGACGCCTCCTTGTGGCATCACAGACGCCTCCTTGTGGCATCACAGACGCCGCCTTGTGGCACCACAGACGCCTCCTTGTGGCATCACAGACGCCTCCTTGTGGCATCACAGACGCCGCCTTGTGGCACCGCAGACGCCTCCTTGTGGCACCACAGACGCCTCCTTGTGGCATCACAGACGCCTCCTTGTGGCATCACAGACGCCTCCTTGTGGCACCGCTGACGCCTCCTTGTGGCATCACAGACGCCTCCTTGTGGCATCACAGACGCCTCCTTGTGGCACCGCAGACGCCGCCTTGTGGCATCACAGACGCCTCCTTGTGGCATCACAGACGCCTCCTTGTGGCATCACAGACGCCTCCTTGTGGCACCGCAGACGCCTCCTTGTGGCACCACAGACGCCTCTTTGTGGCATCACAGACGCCTCCTTGTGGCACCGCAGACGCCGCCTTGTGGCATCACAGACGCCTCCTTGTGGCATCACAGACGCCTCCTTGTGGCATCACAGACGCCTCCTTGTGGCACCGCAGACGCCTCCTTGTGGCACCACAGACGCCTCCTTGTGGCATCACAGACGCCTCCTTGTGGCACCGCAGACGCCTCCTTGTGGCACCACAGACGCCTCCTTGTGGCATCACAGACGCCTCCTTGTGGCATCACAGACGCCTCCTTGTGGCGTCACAGACGCCTCCTTGTGGCATCACAGACGCCTCCTTGTGGCACCGCAGACGCCTCCTTGTGGCATCACAGACGCCTCCTTGTGGCACCACAGACGCCTCCTTGTGGCATCACAGACGCCTCCTTGTGGCACCGCAGACGCCGCCTTGTGGCATCACAGACGCCTCCTTGTGGCATCACAGACGCCGCCTTGTGGCACCGCAGACGCCTCCTTGTGGCACCGCAGACGCCGCCTTGTGGCATCACAGACGCCTCCTTGTGGCACCGCAGACGCCTCCTTGTGGCACCGCAGACGCCTCCTTGTGGCACCGCAGACGCCTCCTTGTGGCACCGCAGACGCCTCCTTGTGGCACCGCAGACGCCTCCTTGTGGCACCGCAGACGCTGTCTTGTGGCACCGCAGACGCTGTCTTGTGGCACCACAGACGCCTCCTTGTGGCACCGCAGACGCCGCCTTGTGGCATCACAGACGCCTCCTTGTGGCATCACAGACGCCTCCTTGTGGCATCACAGACGCCTCCTTGTGGCACCGCAGACGCTGTCTTGTGGCACCGCAGACGCTGTCTTGTGGCACCGCAGACGCCTCCTTGTGGCACCGCAGACGCCGCCTTGTGGCATCACAGACGCCTCCTTGTGGCATCACAGACGCCTCCTTGTGGCATCACAGACGCCGCCTTGTGGCACCGCAGACGCCGCCTTGTGGCATCACAGACGCCTCCTTGTGGCATCACAGACGCCGCCTTGTGGCACCGCAGACGCCTCCTTGTGGCACCGCAGACGCCGCCTTGTGGCATCACAGACGCCTCCTTGTGGCACCGCAGACGCCTCCTTGTGGCACCGCAGACGCTTCCTTGTGGCACCGCAGACGCCGCCTTGTGGCATCACAGACGCCTCCTTGTGGCACCGCAGACGCCTCCTTGTGGCACCGCAGACGCCGCCTTGTGGCATCACAGACGCCTCCTTGTGGCACCGCAGACGCCTCCTTGTGGCACCGCAGACGCCGCCTTGTGGCATCACAGACGCCTCCTTGTGGCACCGCAGACGCCTCCTTGTGGCACCGCAGACGCCGCCTTGTGGCATCACAGACGCCTCCTTGTGGCACCGCAGACGCCTCCTTGTGGCATCACAGACGCCTCCTTGTGGCATCACAGACGCCGCCTTGTGGCACCGCAGACGCCTCCTTGTGGCATCACAGACGCCTCCTTGTGGCATCACAGACGCCTCCTTGTGGCATCACAGACGCCGCCTTGTGGCACCGCAGACGCCGCCTTGTGGCACCACAGACGCCGCCTTGTGGCACCGCAGACGCCGCCTTGTGGCATCACAGACGCCGCCTTGTGGCACCGCAGACGCCGCCCACCGCCCACAGTGGTCACCCCGCCCATCACAGAAACTAGCAACAATTAGTGGGCCAGCCAGAGGCTTAGGGCCCGCGCAGGAATATCCCTGCAAAAGAAAACAAAATACCCCTGAGTAAGTACCCGCCTCCAGAGCCATTCCCACAAGCACGGAGGCCACCTTGCACGCCCCATGTTGCATCAAGCAGCGGAGCTTCGCGCAACACTGCAAGTCCCAAGGCCAGATGAGACCTGTTCCTGAGAGCTCTGCTTTAAGTCAACATTGTGCAACACCGTCGCTCCAAAGTGCAACCAACACCGTAGCTCCTCAGTGCAACCAACACCGTCGCTCCAAAGTGCAACCAACACCGTAGCTCCTCAGTGCAACCAACACCGTCGCTCCAAAGTGCAACCAACACCGTAGCTCCTCAGTGCAACCAACACCGTCGCTCCAAAGTGCAACCAACACCGTAGCTCCTCAGTGCAACCAACACCGTCGCTCCAAAGTGCAACCAACACCGTAGCTCCTCAGTGCAACCAACACCGTCGCTCCAAAGTGCAACCAACACCGTAGCTCCTCAGTGCAACCAACACCGTCGCTCCAAAGTGCAACCAACACCGTAGCTCCTCAGTGCAACCAACACCGTCGCTCCAAAGTGCAACCAACACCGTAGCTCCACAGTGCAACACACACCGTAGCTCCGTCAAATCATGATCGTCAAATCTATAATGAATTAAATATTGCTAAAAAGTTATACAAATATATATATTATAGAATATACATTTTCAAATGTCTCTTAAACCAACGCTGCTCAAGAGGTGTTTATATTTTTATCTTAAAAAGATGATGCGAAAATTAGGTTCGAAAAAAATCCATACCCATATGCCAACACCCGTTCTCGCACTTGCTTACTGTCAATATTGGTTTTTTTAATAAGTGCATATGTGACATACTAATTAATTGTGAATATTTTTGTTTACCTTGAAAAGCTTCATAGAAAACACCGACCTCACCTAACCTTCTTAGTATGTTAAGATAAGCATCTTATTGCTTCTTATTTACAATTATTACTTAACCCATGCCAACACCGACAACACCCACACCGACAACGTCTACACACATCTAAGTGACTTAAACTAAAGATAAAGACGGAACGAATTATATCTCAGCATCTTGAACGAACGACGGAGCCATGATAACGGCATGAAAGATTCTAAGGTGAATTAACCAACTAGACCGAGAAGTTGTACTCAAAATTAGTTCAAAACAACTGGGAAACAGATGAAACAATATACAACACAACGAATTCAACTGAATAGTCGAAATAAATGGAATGGAAATGAACCAATTTCCATTACGTGCTTAATTAGACCAATTATTCTGCCCACCACACTTGTTGTACGCGTCCATGTTTCTGTACCAGTCTTCCTGGCCCCGGTCTCTGCCCACCACACTTGTTGTGCGCGTCCATGTTCCTGCACCAGTCTTCCTGGCCCCGGTCTCTGCCCACCACACTTGTTGTACGCGTCCATGTTCCTGCACCAGTCTTCCTGGCCCCGGTCTCTGCCCACCACACTTGTTGTACGCGTCCATGTTCCTGCACCAGTCTTCCTGGCCCCGGTCTCTGCCCACCACACTTGTTGTGCGCGTCCATGTTCCTGCACCAGTCTTCCTGGCCCCGGTCTCTGCCCACCACACTTGTTGTGCGCGTCCATGTTCCTGCACCAGTCTTCCTGGCCCCGGTCTCTGCCCACCACACTTTTTGTACGCGTCCATGTTCCTGTACCAGTCTTCCTGGCCCCGGTCTCTGCCCACCACACTTGTTGTACGCGTCCATGTTCCTGTACCAGTCTTCCTGGCCCCGGTCTCTGCCCACCACACTTGTTGTACGCGTCCATGTTCCTGTACCAGTCTTCCTGGCCCCGGTCTCTGCCCACCACACTTGTTGTACGCGTCCATGTTCCTGCACCAGTCTTCCTGGCCCCGGTCTCAACAACCTCACCTGCTCACCAAACTAACTGAAACTGATATAGAGGACATTTTCTAACATGGCTGCCAGAAGCCATTTTCTAACATGGCTGCCAGAAGCCATTTTCTAACATGGCTGATAGAAGCCATTTTCTAACATGGCTGCCAGAAGCCATTTTCTAACATGGCTGCTAGGTGCCATTTTATAACAAAGTCACTAGAGGCCATTTTTCCAACATGGCGACTAGAGGTTATTTACTAACATTTCCGCTAAAGATCCATTTTCTAAACCTGGCTGCCACAGCTAGCCAGGGTCCATATCCTGGGAAGTTTAATATTCAAATCTGTTCACTGTGCACGCGCGCGCGCACGCAAGTGTTGTTGCTTGAAAGACAAAACGCAAATTTGTCCTATCAATTACTGCCACTAAACACGGCCTCATAATACATGAACCTGTACTGGACCGGGTACTGGAGTACTCCACCACCAGCAACCTGTATTGGACCGGGTACTGGAGTACTCCACCACCAGCAACCTGTACTGGACCGGGTACTGTAGTACCCACCACCAGCAACCTGTACTGGACCGGGTACTGGAGTACCCACCACCAGCAACCTGTACTGGACCGGGTACTGGAGTACCCCGCCACCAGCAACCTGTACTGGACCGGGTACTGGAGTACCCCGTCACCAGCAACCTGTACTGGACCGGGTACTGGAGTACCCCACTACCAACAACCTGTACTGGACCGGGTACTGGAGTACCCCACCACCAACAACCTGTACTGGACCGGGTACTGGAGTACCCCGCCACCAGCAACCTGTACTGGACCGGGTACTGGAGTACCCCGTCACCAGCAACCTGTACTGGACCGGGTACTGGAGTACCCCGCCACCAGCAACCTGTACTGGACCGGGTACTGGAGTACCTTACCACCAATACCCAGATCAGGCCAAAAGTAATTATTTTTTTTAAGTGGTAGATTAAGGGAGACTAAACAAATTCTTGGAGTGGAAAATGGCACTATTGATTTCGTTCTCGGCTCCCAGTCGGAGTTCGATTCCCGGGCGGGGTAGAAATGGTTTGGCACGTTTCCTTTCACCTGCTGTACCTGTTCACCTGTAAGTATACAGGAACCCGAGAGCAAGGCAACTGTTTGAAAGGGAGGGAGGGAAGGGGGGGGGAGGGCCAGACCCCCGACAAAAGATACTCTCGACAAACGACGCGCCAATACTAAAATTATAATGGGTAAATATTTATTTTAGGGAGATTTAGTATCCGCTTGTATTTTAATATTAATGTATAACGACTTGAGTCTCAAATGTTGTCGCTCTCAACTATGTTCTGTAATGTTAAAACGCTCTGGGCGATGTCATTGGTGCACGCACGCACGCACACACAGACACACACACACAGACACACAGACACACACACACACACACACGCTCACACGGGGGGGCGGTGGCTGACTGGACAGCACGCTGGACGCATGATCCTGTGGTCCCGGGTTCGATTCCGTCGCCGGCGAGAAACAATGGGCAGTTTCTTTCACCCTGATGCCCCTGTTACCTAGCAGTAAATAGGTACCTGGGAGTTAGACAGCTGTTACGGGCTGCTTCCGGGGTTGTGTGTGTGTGTGTGTGTGTGTGTGTGTGTGTGTGTGTGTGTGTGTGTGTGTGTGTGTGTGTGTGTGTGTGTGTGTGTGTGTGTGTGTGTGTGTGTGTGTGTGTGTGTGTGTGTGTGTGTGTGTGTGAAAAAATTAGTTAGTAGTTAGTAACAGTTGATTGATTGACAGTTGAGAGGCGCGTCGAAAAAGCAGAGCTCAACCCCCGCAAGCACAACTAGGTGAATACAGTCCACTGCCTGGACTGCCAAAAAGCCACTGATACACTATCACACATGAGATTGCTATTCAAACTTGAGAGGCAGGCAAGAGCGAGCGGAAAGGCCCTAGCATGGGTAAGGAACTACCTACCAGGAAGGAGTCAGAGAGTAACGCTACGGGGCGAGAAGTCGGACTGGGGAACAGTAACGAGTGGAGTACCTCAAGGATCGGTGCTAAGACCAATTCTATTTCTAAAATACGTTAACGACATGTTTACAGGAGTAGAATTCTACATGTCGATGTTCGCGGATGACGCAAAGTTGATGAGAAGAGTTGTGACAGATGAGGATTGCAGGATCCTCCAACAGGACTTGGACTTGACTTGCAGAGCTGGTCAGAGAATTGGCTACTGGAGTTCAACACTACCAAATGCAAAGTTATGGAAATGGGATCAGTTGATAGGAGACCGAAGAGCCAGCACACAATGAAGGGGAACAGCCTACCTGTGACGACGCGAGAAAGAGACCTGGGCGTGGACATAAAACCTAATCTAACTCCTGAGGCACATATAAATAGGATATCGACAGAAACGTACTCTACACGGGCAAAAGTTAGAACAAAACTGGTTGTGGGAGCAAACTCTATTCATAATTTTAAAACTAGATATGATAGGGAAATGGGACAGGCGTCATTGCTGTAAACAACTGATGGCTAGAAAGAAGAGAGCAAAGAGTTAATGCTCAATCCTGCAGGCACAAATAGGTGAGTACAAAAAGGTGAGTACATACACGCGCAACTTGTGTAAGTTAGAAACTTGTGTAAGGAATCATTCAGAACCTTGTATACCACGTATGTTAAACCAATCCTGGAGTATGCAGCTCCAGCATGGAGTCCGTATCTCGTCAAGCATAAAACTAAATTGGAGAAACTTCAGAGGTTTACCACCAGACTAGTGCCCGAACTGAGGGACATGAGCTGTGAGTTGAGACTTCGGGAATCAAACCTCACGTCGCTGGAAGACAGGAGAGTTAGGGGGGGGGGGGCATACAAGATTCATCTCCACATACAAGATTCTCAAGGGAGTTGATAGGATAAACAAAGACAGTTTATTTAACACAAGGGGCACACGCACTAGGGGACAAAGGTGGAAATTTGGTGCCCAAATGAGCCACAAAGACATTAAACAAATCCACAAGGGCCGTAATGTGGGTTCGAACCTACGTCCGGGATGATCGCAGAGGCGCCTTAGTCGACTAAGGCGCGTCTGGGATCATCTCGGAGGTTTCCTGGGGTGTTCCCAGGAAACCTTGCTATGATGTGGCTCAGTGGACAAATATATGTCCATTAAATATTCTGTTATATATGCATGTCTGAGTGTTTTCCTCAAAGACGCACTGTGAGATATTAAGTAGTAGTAAAGATCGATATTAATTTTAAAGTAAATATTAAGTAAAGCAGATATATAAAGAAGAGCGACGGGGAGAAGGTCAACATTTTACGGGCTATTCCACACTTCACGCACTGCTCCTGTGCCAGGTAAGATCACTACGGGCTCACCATAGCCCGTGCTGCTTGCCCGCTCCTGTGCCAGGTAAGATCACTACGGGCTCACCATAGCCCGTGCTGCTTGCCCGCTCCTGTGCCAGGTAAGATCACTACGGGCTCACCATAGCCCGTGCTGCTTGCCCGCTCCTGTGCCAGGTAAGTTACGGGCTCACCATAGCCCGTGCTACTTGCCCCGCTCCTGTGCCAGGTAAGTTACGAACTCACCATAGCCCGTGCTACTTGGAGCTTGTTCCGAGTAGCTGAATCTATAACAACAAGAGAGAAGGTCAACAGTGTCACGGGGGACTCGTTCCTGGCATGCGAGACGACCCTGACGACCCTTTAACCACAGGTTCCGGATCCCATTGTTGAGTGGCCACACGCGTTTCATCCCCCCAAATGTTCCTGCCATTTTCCTAACAATAACTGAGCTTAACATAAATAATTCAAGGCTTATCTTTAAAGTATTATCATTAAATTTGATTATAAGTTGATTCCACGGTTTTCTACAATGATATGCATGGAATCGTGCTAAAAAAATGTCCTTTTTTGAGCATTATTCTAATCAAGTGGATGGTTGTTATATCTCATGTGTACGAATAATGCATTAGACTCCTGACCTGTTCGAATGCTAAACAAAAATTTTTATTTTTTTTTTGCAAATCCTTTATTCTTTATCAAAGCTTTTGCAACAGAGTTCATAAACACGTGTTGATCATAACTGGCAAACCCTGTGTTATATATTCCAATTATTTAAATTGCAACATTATCATTTTTTAAGCTACCTTCGTGCCTTTCGTTCCCAATATATATATATATATATATATATATATATATATATATATATATATATATATATATATATATATATATATATATATATATTTCATTCAAGACATACAGGTGAGAATTATTTTTGTTTTTGTTTTTCATAGAAGAATCGTTTAAATATATTTAACAAAAGTTAAAATATTTTCATTTTCATGAAGGTTCGGGAGTTCTCGTGAAGGAAGATACATTCATTACATCGCTTTTGCTTTACATATTTTATGGAGGTAACCCATAATATATGCAAGCCGCATCCACCAACAACTTGACTGACATGACCCGAGGGAGAGGAACGGTGCCCACACACACTCCCACCCAGAGGTAAAGCGGAATTACCAGTCACGCAAACAGTTAATGTTTTGTTTTGTAAGTGAACGTAAAGAACTTAATTGGTTAACACGTTCGAATTTATGCTTTTAGGATTGTACTGAACTGTTGTAAGCAGACCTGAGTGCCCGAGGCGGCGACCCAGCGAGAGGGGATGAACAGTGGGGGAGAAACCTGTACATCATACCTCTCAGTGTGTGGAGGAGTTTGTGTTATCCTGACATGGAAGACTATCCCGAGGGAGATGACACCTCCACTATCCACACTACACTACACTACACTACACTCCTCTATCCACACTACACTCCACTATCCACACTACACCTCCACTATCCCGAGGGAGATGACACCACTATCCACACTACACTACACTACCCACACTACACTTATCTATCCACACTACACCTCCACTATCCCGAGTGGAGATGACACCTCCACTACTGTGAGAGACAGGCGAGACATAATCATTCATTGTGTCGGGGGACAGGCAGCCAGAGCGTTTATGTACATGTTAGACTTGTATCGAGGTCAACGATCATTCCAACCCGTATCATTCATGACGGACCGAAATGTCGTCGTCCCTTCACCGTCTAGTGTGTGGTCTGGTCAACATTCTTCAGCCACGTTATTGTGACTCATCGTCTGCAACGATCAATCATTCCTCGTCTGACTTCCACTAGCAACTCATTCCAAAATAACTAGTTGATTCAACTCATTCCATCAAACCAGTTGATAATCCTGCACCACCGAAGCTCCATTTCTAACCTCTAGCTACTATGAAAGAAGCCCATCGTCCAAGTTTTAAAAACCAAAGTATAAATGAAACGCATAGAGCTTAAGGAACCATACGAGGCAATTGCTAGATAACAGCCTCATCAAGTAATTCCAAGTGCCAGGCTGTATATATATATATATATATATATATATATATATATATATATATATATATATATATATATATATATATATATATATATACATATATATATATATACATACATATATATATATATATATATATATATATATATATATATACATATATATATATATATATATATATATATATATATATATATATATATATATATATATATATATATATGTGTGTGTACTGAACGGGGTGAGAATAGCTTGAGCGACCTCATCCCTTTGTGTGTGTTTATACCTCAATAAACTCATTTCAAGTTCGTACTCACTCGCTCCTCCGGCCGGGGTCAAGCCGTGATCACACTTACCTGGAATAAAAAAAATAGTAAAACATTAGCTAACATGATACAGAAAACGAATGAAATAACCAGAAAGATAATTAGGATAAAGGAAAAAAAGGAGACGATAGGTATATGCAAAGGCATAAGATCACGATACAAAAATTTGAGTAAAAGAAAAATTAAACAGAAAATGAAGTCAAGAGAAGTCGAGGAAAGCTGAGGAGAATGAAAAATGTTTAAGATGAGACACGCTTGTGACCTGTAATCTGTCAAAGGTCGCAGATCCTGACTCTTGAAGTGAATCCCACCACCAACTATCCCGTCAACACCTCCACGGACCCAAGTTGATTGACAGTTGAGAGGCGGGACCAAAGAGACAAAGCTCAACCCCCGCAAGCACAATTAGGTCAAGTCCTAGTTTCGAATTCAAGACCTTAAAGTGTGTTCGACATGCTTCATAGCCATGCCTCGCTACCCACATCGCTAGAAGGCGGGGCCCGAGAGCTGCATCTCACAACCCGGTGCACGTTTGTCTAAAAAAACAACAACCCCACCACACAGTCTTGAACTCTCGTATCGGCAAATTTCAGTTAAGCGATCAAACATTTGAGACTTGAACAAATCCACAAAGGCCTTGAGGAGGGTTCGAACCCATGTGTGCTGGATGTTCTTCGACGCGCTCTAGTCCACTGCACCACGACATGGTCAAAAGAATTTGAGACTTATTTACGTCAACATTAGCTCATAAAAACGCAGGAAACGCGCGCACAAACTCCCAACTTGAATTTTTGTAAATTGTGACACAAAACACTGAGGACTGCTCCACGCGCTAAAAGCACGCGCTTAAACATTTTATGTTTGTTCTGCAATTGAGAGTTAAATAATGCCGCTCCTCAGGATGCTGACAGCTGGAACACGCTAGCAACACAGCTTGCAATGTTGACGAAGACGTTACTATCGCCCCATGTGCTAAGACGAGGATACATCATTCCTTCTTATCTACTTAAATGTGCGAGTGAATGAGACTTTGAATATACAAATGCTCATTCACTCTCCTATTTCATTCATATTATTTTTTTACACTAGTTATGTAGTTTAGGAGTGAACTGAAGTGTACTCACCTAGTTGTATTCACATAGTTGTGCTTGCAGGGGTTGAGCTCTGGCTCTTTGGTCTCTTTCTCAACCGTCAATCAACTGGTGTACAGATTCCTGAGCCTACTGGACTCTATCATATCTACATTTAAAACTGTGTATGGAGTCACCCTCCACCACATCGCTGCCTAATGCATTCCATCTGTTAACTACTTTGACACTGAAAAAGTTCTTTCTAACGTCCCTGTGGCTCATGCGGTTACTCAGTTTCCACCTGTGTCCCCCTTGTTCACGTACCACCAGTGTTGAATAGTTTATCCTTGTCTAACCCTGTCAATTCCCCTGAGGATTTTGTAGGTAGTGATCATGTCTCCCCTCACTCTACTGTCTTCCAGTGTCTAAAGGTGCATTTCCCGCAGGCTTTCCTCGTAACTCATGCCTCTTAGTTCTGGGACTAGTCTAGTGGCATACCTCTGAACTTTTTCCAGCTTCGTCTTGTGCTTGACAAGGTACGGGCTCCATGCTGGGGCCGCATACTCCAAGATTGTGTGTGTGTGTGTAGAGTTATATATATAAAGGCTTAGTGTAAGAAATTGGAGGGAAAGTAATACGGAAAAAGAGAAGGGAAAAACACAGAATGGAGAAGAGAAGAAGAGAAGGAGGGAGATGGAGGGGAAGAAGAGTTTGGCATCTTTGACAAACACAAACGGTAAACATTAACTGCGTCTCAACATGGGAGTAATCACTTTAATGTTCTCTCCAGCAAATAGTTCATATCGAACCATGATTATATAAAAAAAAGTCAATTGGCTAAAACTTCTAGCTCACACAGACGGAATTAAACAAAATTGTAATGGAAAAATACACACGATTGTGAATCATTTCAAAATATTTACACCTCCGCCCTAGGTAAAACACACACACAAAGGACACATGAAACAGAGCCCTTTAAGGTACTTTTGTGCGTCTCTTTGTACACAGAATTAATTTTGATTGCAGCATTGTCTGCCCGGCAGCCGGTCGGCCGAGCGGACAGCACGCTGGACTTGTGATCCTGTGGTCCCGGGTTCGATCCCGAGCGCCGGCGAGAAACAATGGGCAGAGTTTCTTTCACCCTATGCCCCTGTTACCTAGCAGTAAAATAGGTACCTGGGTGTTAGTCAGCCGTCACGGGCTGCTTCCTGGGGGTGGAGGCCTGGTCGAGGACCGGGCCGCGGTCGTTAGTCAGCTGTTAGTGCACGCGTGTGGGGCCAAAGCTGTATATATCGAGCTTCGTATTTCGTATTTATATATATTAGAAAACTAAGTAAACTAAGTAAGCAATAAGTTTAATAATTAGCTTAATAAGCAGACATGGATGAAAATTACAGACGCCAACTAGTGACAGACGTCAAAAGAAATTGTCAGCGTAAAAGCTACAAAATAAAGGAACAGACAAGAAGGGGAGTTAAGAATTACAATTAAAAAGCAAACATGCATAACAACATTGAGGAAGGAAATAAGTCCCTACATCAACCAACCATATAGGAAAGGCAGCGAGCCAATACGCACATCAAATAGTTCTTTTACACAATGATTCTTTTCCACCTGATCGGATATTTTTATATAGAAATAATGAGGTACGCGGACCAATGACAAGCCAGTAAAGGATAAAACGCAGTCAATAGCTAAGCTTATTGACGGAGCAAACTAATTTCACGCTAAGTGCACAGAGAAAGGTCCCTCACGATATGAGCTCCTATTTCAACATGGACATAACAATTTAATTCCTGCTGTCTCTTAAGCTGTTGGTGGTGGTGTTTTCAGGCACATTCATCGTTGTTTCTACTGGGATCTCGTAGCTGTGAGAGGTAACGTAGAGGCAAGATCGGTCAGCGATCTCTACCGAAATAGCTTTCTGGGGTATTCCTTGGTACCTGGTCAAGGTGGAGGTGTGTTGGTACCTGGTGAAGGTGGAGGTGTGTTGGTACCTGGTCCAGGTGGAGGTGTGTTGGTACCTGGTGAAGGTGGAGGTGTGTTGTTACCTGGTCCAGGTGGAGGTGTGTTGGTACCTGGTGAAGGTGGAGGTGTGTTGGTACCTGGTCCAGGTGGAGGTGTGTTGGTACCTGGTCAAGGTGGAGGTGTGTTGGTACCTGGTCCAGGTGGAGGTGTGTTGGTACCTGGTCCAGGTGGAGGTGTGTTGGTACCTGGTCAAGGTGGAGGTGTGTTGGTACCTGGTCAAGGTGGAGGTGTGTTGGTACCTGGTCAAGGTGGTGTGTTGGTACCTGGTCAAGGTGGAGGTGTGTTGGTACCTGGTCAAGGTGGAGGTGTGTTGGTACCTGGTCAAGGTGGAGGTACCTGGTCAAGGTGGAGGTGTGTTGGTACCTGGTCAAGGTGGAGGTGTGTTGGTATTTGGTCAAGGTGGAGGTACCTGGTCAAGGTGGAGGTGTGTTGGTACCTGGTCAAGGTGGAGGTGTGTTGGTACCTGGTCAAGGTGGAGGTGTGTTGGTACCTGGTCAAGGTGGAGGTACCTGGTCAAGGAGATTTTTAAGCATGTCATTTGGGCTAATTCACTAGTACAAAACGTACATTTTTGGGGCTCCAACAGTACACATATGTACGTTTGTCCAAATCCTTATTAGAGGACGGGTTGTTATGCTTGAACCACCGCCACAGAAAAAGGACCGAACAGTCACTCTTTCACCATTGAGGGTTTTGCCCTCTCAGCGAGACAGTCTTACAACAAGCTCAGTTCCCCGTCTCTCTCCTTCCCACCACTTCTGTCCCCACTCTCAAAAATTCCCCAGCCTAAATCCCCATCCATTTCCCAGCACACGTCTGTGTCGTTCCTCTCCCACTCCCCAATACCCCAAATGCACGTCCCCCTCCCCACCCCCGACGGTAAATAACGTCAGAATGTCCCTCTGGTCTATATGTCTTCCTGTGATGCTCCTGTCTCCTGTGTATCATGCTTACTGTGTACCATGCCTACTGTGTACCATGCTTACTGTGTACCATGCTTACTGTGTACCATGCTTACTGTGTACCATGCTTACTGTGTACCATGCCTACTGTGTACCATGCTTACTGTGTACCATGCCTACTGTGTACCATGCTTACTGTGTACCATGCTTACTGTGTACCATGCCTACTGTGTATCATGCTTACTGTGTACCATGCTTACTGTGTATCATGCTTACTGTGTACCATGCCTACTGTGTATCATGCTTACTGTGTACCATGCTTACTGTGTACCATGCCTACTGTGTACCATGCCTACTGTGTACCATGCTTACTGTGTACCATGCCTACTGTGTACGATACTTGCTGCTGCACGGAGACCAGTGGCGGCTGTACTGTGTATCGGGAGAAATACCGACCTCCTTTAATAATCCTAGTTGCAATAAGTAGATAACTGCGCTGCTGTTCTTGTACTAACCTATTAACCAATACTAACACAAATTAATTTAATAACTCGTTTAAAGAACGCGAGATTATAGTGAAATTTTCCCTTAAACATGGGATATATTATTGCTACGTCATTAAAATATCTACATTCAATATAAATCAATTGCTAAAAACCTCCAGTCCATCATTAAAAACCATAAAAAACTGTTCTCTGTGACTGGATCAAATAAATTAAATAAAACCAACGCCTCTCTATGTAAACTGGTAGAAACTGAACCGGTTCTGGTGACGTCACCAGCCGGGAAGGAGAGAGGCGGCCATTATGTAACCAGCAAATCTCTGGTGAGGACGGGCCATTAGCAGCTCCATTAATACTCGTGACCCGAGCCATTTAGACGTTCTTCATCTGTTGCAACCTCAAATAGCGAGAGTACGTTGTATCCGGTTTGTCCCCAAAAAATTAATCTATAAGGCGTTTTAATATGTTAGATTAGGAGGCAAGCCGGTTAAGAGGCAGGCGATCCCAAAACACATGGTGACCCCTCACACAATCACGTCTTTGTGATTGTTAATTGTTGTGATTGTTTGCACGTTAATTAAGCATAATTAACGTGCCATATCTGTGATAGGAAGTATATTTGAAGTAGTTATATTGCATTCTTCCGTGGTCACCAGGGGACTACAAGCGACATCAACCGGTTGCATCACCTGGGAATAACCTATGGTGTGGTTGCATCACGCCATAGGCCACGAGGCTCACATCTAGCGGGTTTTCTTCCTATTGGGGAGTATTGTACATGCTGCTACGGAGGTATGTCCACTCACAAGATGAGTGGCGCCAATAAACTCGCCACTCGGGGCAAAATTTAAAAAAAATTAATTTATCTGGCTGATTGCTCATGTATCTCACAGTTGTACCCATCTTGAAGCCTTCAAATCAGATAAGACGATTGAGTACAAAATAACTCCAGTAGATTAATAACCTTAGTAGTAATTTCCTGTCAGTCGATAAATTCTCGATTGATAGGCTACTAGAATTAATTACCCCCCTCTACTTGTAAAGGGATATGACTTTTGGGAGAATTTAAATCCATACAGTGCACTCAGTAAAACATACAGCTCACTACGCCATCGAAAAAAATAATAAATAAATCAATTATACACCATAAATAAAATTATATTAATCAATTAATTAATAATTCAAATAAATTAAATAAAATCCCACACGAGTCAAAATTCCCCCACGCTGTGTACGATACCTGCTGCTGCACGGAGACCAGTGGTGGTGGAGGCCAGTGGTGATTGAGACCAGTGGTGGTTGAGACCAGTGGTGGTTGAGACCAGTGGTGGTTAAGACCAGTGGTGGTTGAGACCAGTGGTGGTTGAGGCCAGTGGTGGTTGAGACCAGTGGTGGTTGAGACCAGTGGTCGTTGAGACCAGTGGTGGTTGAGACCAGTGGTGGTTGAGGCCAGTGGTGGTTGAGACCAGTGGTGGTTGAGACCAGTGGTGGTTGAGACCAGTGGTGGTTGAGACCAGTGGTGGTTGAGGCCAGTGGTGGTTGAGACCAGTGGTGGTTGAGGCCAGTGGTGATTGAGACCAGTGGTGGTTGAGACCAGTGGTGGTTGAGACCAGTGGTGGTTGAGACCAGTGGTGGTTGAGACCAGTGGTGGTTGAGGCCAGTGGTGGTTGAGACCAGTGGTGGTTGAGACCAGTGGTGGTTGAGACCAGTGGTGGTTGAGGCCAGTGGTGGTTGAGACCAGTGGTGGTTGAGACCAGTGGTGGTTGAGACCAGTGGTGGTTGAGGCCAGTGGTGGTTGAGGCCAGTGGTGATTGAGACCAGTGGTGGTTGAGGCCAGTGGGGGTTGAGGCCAGTGGTGGTTGAGACCAGTGGTGGTGGAGACCAGTGGTGGTTGAGGCCAGTGGGGGTTGAGGCCAGTGGTGATTGAGACCAGTGGTGGTTGAGGCCAGTGGGGGTTGAGGCCAGTGGTGGTTGAGGCCAGTGGTGGTGGAGGCCAGTGGTGATTGAGACCAGTGGTGATTGAGGCCAGTGGGGGGTTGAGGCCAGTGGTGGTTGAGGCCAGTGGTGGTTGAGACCAGTGGTGGTTGAGGCCAGTGGTGGTTGAGACCAGTGGTGGTGGAGACCAGTGGTGGTTGAGACCAGTGGTGGTTAAGACCAGTGGTGGTTGAGACCAGTGGTGGTTGAGACCAGTGGTGGTTGAGACCAGTGGTGGTTGAGGCCAGTGGTGGTTGAGACCAGTGGTGGTTGAGACCAGTGGTGGTTGAGACCAGTGGTGGTTGAGGCCAGTGGTGGTTAAGACCAGTGGTGGTTGAGACCAGTGGTGGTGGAGACCAGTGGTGGTTGAAGCCAGTGGTGGTTGAGACCAGTGGTGGTTGAGGCCAGTGGTGGTTGAGACTAGTGGTGGTTGAGACCAGTGGTGGTTGTACTGTGTACGGTGTACAGTAGTTGCCTTAGAGCATGTATGACGTGATCTCTTGAAATTTTAAAGTAGAACAACTGCCTATCCTTCAAGCTACGAATTTAGGGAATGGATGACACGCCGAAAATGTATTGGTAATGTTGCCAAAATGCATTAGTAATGTTGCCAAAATGTATTGGGAATGCCTCCTACTGTAATGGGAATGTGTCCAAATGTATGTAATAAATGTATTAATGTATTAAAATATTAAAATATATTGGATAGGTGGCGTTCCTAAAGGCGGCACAGACACACGTGCTGAATAAATGAGAGAGAGAGAGAGAAAGAGAGAGAGAGAGACAGAGACAGATAAACAATAATAACAGACACACAAACAAGGAGGCAGCATCACCAACACAATATGCTACAACATTCCAAGATATAAGCCAATATTTCCGTACAGCTTGACATTTCGTAGCCCCAAAGGTGCTGTATTTACATAAAATATAATCGCGAAAATTTATGGCACACTCTGGGAACATTTCACAGTGAAATGAAAAACTGATGTTAAGAATATATTAAATTTTGGAACGGGAGAAATATACATAATCACGTGAAGGGATCGGAACTTTATTCAAATTTGATGCAAACTTAATGAAGACAATTTTGTTTAAGCCGCCGAGCAAAGGATGAATAATGTTGATCTTATGACTCTTTTGGAGCACGGCGGTTGGATCGCACTCTCGTCCTTGGTCATAGATGTGTTTTTATTGTGATTTAAGTATTTATCTGTTTATTATATTTGACTTTTTTTTATTCCGCGTGAATAGTACCCAAGAGCAACGGTAAATTAACGCCATCGACGTTGATAATATTGTGTGAACGTTGAACGTTGAAACAGCGGTACTGTTGTTCCGTGTTCAAAACATGGCTGGTGAACACACAGCTCTGTTGTTCCATATGATAGTTCTGTTGCTGTCAAAGAGCAACATGCTCCCTCTTTTATGAGTTTATAGTAAAGAAGTGAAGACCTTCCTCACCAGTCTTAACTCAAGCGTCAAGACCTTCCTCACCAGTCTTAGCACAAGCGTCAAGACCTTCCTCACCAGTCTAAGCACAAGCGTCAAAACCTTCCTCACCAGTCTTAGCACAAGCGTCAAGACCTTCCTCACCAGTCTAAGCACAAGCGTCAAAACCTTCCTCACCAGTCTTAGCACAAGCGTCAAGACCTTCCTCACCAGTCTAAGCACAAGCGTCAAGACCTTCCTCACCAGTCTTAGCACAAGCGTCAAGACCTTCCTCACCAGTCTTACTACAAGCGTCAAGACCTTCCTCACCAGTCTTAACACAAGCGTCAAGACCTTCCTCACCAGTCTTAGCACAAGCGTCAAGACCTTCCTCACCAGTCTAAGCACAAGCGTCAAGACCTTCCTCACCAGTCTTAGCACAAGCGTCAAGACCTTCCTCACCAGTCTAAGCACAAGCGTCAAAACCTTCCTCACCAGTCTTAGCACAAGCGTCAAGACCTTCCTCACCAGTCTTAGCACAAGCGTCAAGACCTTCCTCACCAGTCTAAGCACAAGCGTCAAAACCTTCCTCACCAGTCTTAGCACAAGCGTCAAGACCTTCCTCACCAGTCTTAAGCACAAGCGTCAAGACCTTCCTCACCAGTCTTACCACAAGCGTCAATACCTTCCTCACCAGTCGTAGCATGCCAGAATTTCAGGCTCATCTGGCATGCATCTTTGAAGATATTAATGAGTTTACCCGGAATTTGCAGGGACCGTCAGAGCAACATCATCAACCACTCAATATCAATGCATTCGTTGCAGAATTGTAAGCTCTGGGCGAGACGGACTCGAGAGGGATAACGAGTACATAATTCCAGCCCAGCTTTCTTAAATCATCGATGATACGAACCCGGCACTCAAGGCAGAGGTCACCAAGCACCTTGACTGATTCACTGATGAGTTCCAGGGTAAGTTCCCAGACATAAATAGCCATAAACTTACCATGACTCTGACAAGTGATCCAGTTAAATGAGATTGAGATGACGTCCCCCACTGGAGCTCCAATTAGATTTTTTGGAACTCAAACAGAACTCAAGGAAAAAAAATTATATCCAATTTCAAAGTCTGATTTCAGGGTGAAAATGTTTCCGATTTATTTTGAACTTGACGAGGTCACTCTTGGTGGTTTATCTTATTTACTTCAACATATGTGCGAGTCGAATTGCCCTTCTTTTATCCCAATAAATCCAACAATCCAAACTGGCTCTATGTAGAGTGATGTGAAGAGTTGGCTGTTGTACTAGCCAACTTGTGCTCTAATACGTCTAATTTTCCTCGTTACGGACCCCCAACGCACACAGTAGTATGACAAGTAACAGCTCTTAAGTATCCACGTTTTCTGTGCATCGCTAGGTTAGGTTAGGTTAGGTTAGGTTAGGTTAGGTTAGGTGGGTGGTTTGGGTTCGTACGTTTCTGTATAGGTTAGCACTATGTATTTTGTACGTTGTGGCAGGTCAAGGGGAGGGTTCTGGGCCATCATCCCAGCTAACATTAGCGTGCATATCAAGATAATTGATACTTGGATCACAATGAAGAACTGAGGCGGAGTTTATGACAGTGATCACAGTACTGTTCCACACTACCACAGTGATCACAGTACTCTGCCACACACCACAGTGATCACAGTACTCTGCCACACCACCACAGTGATCACAGTACTCTGCCACACACCACAGTGATCACAGTACTCTGCCACACCACCACAGTGATCACAGTACTCTGCCACACACCACAGTGATCACAGTACTCTGCTACACCACCACAGTGATCACAGTACTCTGCTACACCACCACAGTGATCACAGTACTCTGCTACACCATCACAGTGATCACAGTACTCTGCTACACCACCACAGTGATCACAGTACTGTTCTACACCACCACAGTGATCACAGTACTGTTCCACACTACCACAGTGATCACAGTACTGTTCCACACTACCACAGTGATCACAGTACTCTGCTACACCACCACAGTGATCACAGAGCTCTGCCACACCACCACAGTGACCACAGTACTCTGCCACACACCATAGTGATCACAGTACTCTGCTACACCATCACAGTGATCACAGTACTCTTCTACACCACCACAGTGATCACAGTACTCTGCTACACCACCGCAGTGATCACAGTACTCTGCCACACCACCACAGTGATCACAGTACTCTGCCACACCACCACAGTAATCACAGTACTCTGCTACACCACCACAACGATCACAGTACTCTGCCACACCACCACAGTGACCACAGTACTCTGCTACACCACCACAGTGATCACAGTACTCTGCTACACCACCACAGTGATCACAGAGCTCTGCCACACCACCACAGTGATCACAGAGCTCTGCCACACCACCACAGTGATCACAGTACTCTGCCACACCACCACAGTAATCACAGTACTCTGCTACACCACCACAACGATCACAGTACTCTGCCACACCACCACAGTGACCACAGTACTCTGCTACACCACCACAGTGATCACAGTACTCTGCTACACCACCACAGTGATCACAGTACTCTGCCACACACCATAGTGATCACAGTACTCTGCTACACCACCACAGTGATCACAGTACTCTGCTACACCACCACAGTGATCACAGTACTCTGCCACACCACCACAGTGATCACAGTACTCTGCCACACACCATAGTGATCACAGTACTCTGCCACACCACCACAGTGATCACAGTACTCTGCTACACCACCACAGTGATCACAGTACTCTGCCACACACCATAGTGATCACAGTACTCTGCCACACCACCACAGTGATCACAGTACTCTGCTACACCACCATAGTGCTCACAGTACTCTGCTACACCACCACAGTGACCACAGTACTCTGCCACACCACCACAGTGACCACAGTACTCTGCCACACCACCACAGTGACCACAGTACTCTGCCACACCACCACAGTGATCACAGCACTCTGCCACACCACCACAGTGATCACAGTACTCTGCCACACCACCACAGTGATCACAGTACTCTGCCACACCACCACAGTGACCACAGTACTCTGCCACACCACCACAGTGATCACAGCACTCTGCCACACCACCACAGTGATCACAGAACTCTGCCACACCACCACAGTGATCACAGTACTCTGCCACACCACCACAGTGACCACAGTACTCTGCCACACCACCACAGTGATCACAGTACTCTGCTACACTACCATAGTGATCACAGTACTCTGCTACACCACCACAGTGATCACAGTACTCTGCTACACCACCATAGTGATCACAGTACTCTGCTACACCACCACAGTGATCACAGTACTCTGCCACACCACCACAGTGATCACAGTACTCTGCCACACCACCACAGTGATCACAGTACTCTGCCACACCGCCACAGTTATCACAGTACTCTGCCACACCACCACAGTGATCACAGTACTCTGCCACACCACCACAGTGATCACAGTACTCTGCCACACCACCACAGTGATCACAGTACTCTGCCACACCACCACAGTGATCACAGTACTCTGCCACACCACCACAGTGATCACAGTACTCTGCCACACCACCACAGTGATCACAGTACTCTGCCACACCACTACAGTGATCACAGTACTCTGCCACACCACCACAGTAATCACAGTACACTGCCAAACCACTACAGTGATCACAGTACTCTGCCACACCACCACAGTGATCACAGTACTCTGCCACACCACTACAGTGATCACAGTACTCTGCCACACCACCACAGTGATCACAGTACTCTGCCACACCACCACAGTGATCACAGTACTCTGCCACACCACTACAGTGATCACAGTACTCTGCCACACCACCACAGTGATCACAGTACTCTGCCACACCACCACAGTGATCACAGCACTCTGCCACACCACCACAGTGACCACAGTACTCTGCCACACCACCACAGTGATCACAGTACTCTGCCACACCACCACAGTGATCACAGTACTCTGCCACACCAATACAGTGATCACAGTACTCTGCCACACCACCACAGTGATCACAGTACTCTGCCACACCACCACAGTGATCACAGTACTCTGCCACACCACCACAGTGATCACAGTACTCTGCCACACCACTACAGTGATCACAGTACTCTGCCACACCACCACAGTGATCACAGTACTCTGCCACACCACCACAGTGATCACAGCACTCTGCCACACCACCACAGTGACCACAGTACTCTGCCACACCACCACAGTGATCACAGTACTCTGCCACACCACCACAGTGATCACAGTACTCTGCCACACCACTACAGTGATCACAGTACTCTGCCACACCACCACAGTGATCACAGTACTCTGCCACACCACCACAGTGACCACAGTACTCTGCCACACCACCACAGTGATCACAGTACTCTGCCACACCACCACAGTGATCACAGTACTCTGCCACACCACCACAGTGACCACAGTACTCTGCCACACCACCACAGTGACCACAGCACTCTGCCACACCACCACAGTGATCACAGCACTCTGCCACACCACCACAGTGATCACAGTACTCTGCCACACCACCACAGTGATCACAGTACTCTGCCACACCACCACAGTGATCACAGTACTCTGCCACACCACCACAGTGATCACAGTACTCTGCCACACCACCACAGTGATCACAGTACTCTGCCACACCACCACAGTGATCACAGTACTCTGCCACACCACCACAGTGATCACAGTACTCTGCCACACCACCACAGTGATCACAGTACTCTGCTACACCACCACAGTGATCACAGTACTCTGCTACACCACCACAGTGATCACAGTACTCTGCCACACCACCACAGTGATCACAGTACTCTGCCACACCATGGTTGAGAGTGAACTTAAGGGGAAGAAAGGCGGGAAATATATATTGATTTCCTGAAGAAAAAAACTTATTTCTTATCAATAAGATGTATAGTAGTAACAACTTAGTGTGCCTGCTCCTGATAACGACCTAATTACCTGAAGAAAAAAGGCTGAAGGCCCCAGAAAAGGCTGAGAACTCCTACTGTAGTCAAAGACAACTGAAAAAGCAGCTCTCTAAAAGGCCCAATACC
This sequence comes from Procambarus clarkii, assembly GCF_040958095.1. Taxonomy (NCBI): domain Eukaryota; kingdom Metazoa; phylum Arthropoda; class Malacostraca; order Decapoda; family Cambaridae; genus Procambarus; species Procambarus clarkii. The sequence goes on from NC_091215.1 coordinate 32,300,787, forward strand.
CAGAAGCCAAATTAAAAAAAATACATTCCTGCTACAATTATTTTAATTAACCACATTCAAATCATTTTTTTTAAATAAAACTCAAGATCCTCGAATCAAGAAAATATACATTTTCCAAAATACAGTTTAAAAACCAAGAAACCATACTAAAAAAAAAACCTTCAAGATACGAGAGGAAACTATAACGGTGAGGAAAAAAAACACAATCAGGAAGGAAAAAGTGTGTAGTGTGGTGTGTGGGAATTAGGTAGGCGGCTCCAGCTGGGGCCAGGTGATGGTGAGGGTGATGGTGTTAAAGCTGACTCCACCACCACACTCCTGTCTCCGACGCCCTCACACGCACGACGGCACGGAGCAACGACAGGGAGAAGGCTAGAAGACAGGGCAGACGGGAGGAGATTGGAGAGAAGGGAAGCAGAGGAGGAGGAAGGAGAGAGAGAGAAGGGATGCAGAGGAGGAAGAGGAGGAGAAGAAGTGACTGTGGTAGTGTAGTTTGTTGTGATCCTGATCCCTCCTGAGGCTGACAGCAGACAGGTGACAGCAGACAGGTGACAGCAGACAGGTGACAGCAGACAGGTAACAGCAGACAGGTGACAGCAGACAGGTGACAGCAGACAGGTGACAGCAGACAGGTGACAGCAGACAGGTGACAGCAGACAGGTAACAGCAGACAGGTAACAGCAGACAGGTAACAGCAGACAGGTGACAGCAGACAGGTAACAGCAGAAAGGTAACAGCAGACAGGTAACAGCAGACAGGTAACAGCAGACAGGTAACAGCAGACAGGTGACAGCAGACAGGTGACAGCAGACAGGTGACAGCAGACAGGTGAAGCCTCCAGGAGCTGGACCGCTAAACTCCTAAGTATTGAATTGTGTACGTCTCCTCACACAGTGTTGCAGGTGTTCCAATAGTCCCCTCAGACAGTGTTGCAGGTGTTCCAATAGTTCCCTCACACAGTGTTGCAGGTGTTCCAATAGTCCCCTCAGACAGTGTTGCAGGTGTTCCAATAGTTCCCTCACACAGTGTTGCAGGTGTTCCAATAGTTCCCTCACACAGTGTTGCAGGTGTTCCAATAGTCCCCTCAGACAGTGTTGCAGGTGTTCCAATAGTCCCCTCACAGTGTTGCAGGTGTTCCAATAGTCCCCTCACACAGTGTTGCAGGTGTTCCAATAGTTCCCTCACAGTGTTGCAGGTGTTCCAATAGTCCCCTCACACAGTGCTGCAGGTGTTCCAATAGTTCCCTCACACAGTGCTGCAGGTGTTCCAATAGTCCCCACACACAGTGTTGCAGGTGTTCCAATAGTTCCCTCACAGTGTTGCAGGTGTTCCAATAGTCCCCTCACACAGTGCTGTAGGTGTTCCAATAGTTCCCTCACAGTGTTGCAGGTGTTCCAATAGTCCCCTCACACAGTGTTGCAGGTGTTCCAATAGTCCCCTCACACAGTGTTGCAGGTGTTCCAATAGTCCCCTCACAGTGTTGCAGGTGTTCCAATAGTCCCCTCACACAGTGTTGCAGGTGTTCCAATAGTCCCCTCACAGTGTTGCAGGTGTTCCAATAGTCCCCTCACACAGTGTTGCAGGTGTTCCAATAGTCCCCTCAAACAGTGTTGCAGGTGTTCCAATAGTTCCCTCACACAGTGCTGCAGGTGTTCCAATAGTTCCCTCACACAGTGTTGCAGGTGTTCCAATAGTCCCCTCACAGTGTTGCAGGTGTTCCAATAGTCCCCTCACACAGTGTTGCAGGTGTTCCAATAGTTCCCTCACAGTGTTGCAGGTGTTCCAATAGTCCCCTCACACAGTGTTGCAGGTGTTCCAATAGTCCCCTCACAGTGTTGCAGGTGTTCCAATAGTCCCCTCACACAGTGTTGCAGGTGTTCCAATAGTTCCCTCGACATAAATTTACATTTGGTGAAATTTACATCCTCACATGGCGCAAACTCATCGACACTTATAATCCAGCCAAAGTCAGGATAACAGTAGTTGTGTTTACCTTATGAAGTAACTTCTAACAGTGACTACGGGAAAGTTTTTTTATTATTATTATGATTATTTTCTACCACAGACGTGGCCAGACATTTATAATGCTAACCAGCATATATACATTTTCTTCCGTCCTCCCTGGACAGGTTGAGATTTGTTAAACATATAGTTCAGGGATTTATTGAACAATCAACCACAGAAGGTGATTGTTATCTTGAGATCCTTAGATGATTTCGGGGCTTTAGTGTCCCCGCGGCCCGGTCCTCGACTAGGCCTCCACCCCCAGGAAGCAGCCCGTGACAGCTGACTAGCACCCAGGTACCTATTTTACTGCTAGGTAACAAGGGCATAGGGTGAAAGAAACTCTGCCCATTGTTTCTCGCCGGCGACTGGGATCGAACTCAGGACCACAGGATCACAAGTCCAGCGTGCTGTCCGCTCGGCCGACCGGCTCCCTCCCTCCCTAGGTAAGTACAGATAGGTAAGTATAATAATAAGCAAGTATTTATTGACCACCTGTACACTGTAATGGATGAAATACGTTAGGGGTATTTCCTAACGCTTCATCAACTCATTAAACAATTTTAACTGCCACCATTTACCTAACCTAACCTAACCTAACCTAACCTAACCTACGTGTCCTTGATCAGGCTGAATATTTTCCCGTATGTTGTAATCATATCTCCTCACAAGTACAGTATTACCAGAATGAGAACACTGGAATTTGGATATGAAATGAAAATGGAAATTGTGAGTTAAACGCAGGAAATGGAAATGAAAACATACTGAAGGAATGAGAATCTGGGAAGGGGGAGCCAAGGAATCTGACTTGGAATGGGAATGATGTACGAAACGAAACGAGTTTTTGTTTATTTTTGTAAGCACATGGAAATGGGTTAGGTCTGGTGCTTGGCTTTACACTGCCAACTGCGGGAGGGTTATTAAATCCACCACAATAGCCTTTTGACCAACCATGAAGTATACTTTAATCCTGAACATAGAACGCAAAAATATACTCTTATGAGTTAGTATTCCGCGAAGTATGATACACCTGTGTATATATTACCTTAAATGCCCGGTGAAATTGGTGCAATTTTATGAGTTTACTTCAAGAGATTAGTTATTTTTATACGTGACAGTCCTATACTAACGCGTGCTAACAGTTGTAAACACTGACTCCTACCACCAGGTGCGGCAGCCATCACCACGACCACTACCATCACCACCACCATCACCACCATCACTACCACTACCACCACCACCATCACCACCATCACGACGACCACCACCACCATCACGACGACCACCACCACCACCACCATCACTACCACCACCACCACCACCATCACCACCATCACGACGACCACCACCACCATCACCATCACGACGACGACCACCACCACCACCATCACCACCACCACCATCACCACCATCACTACCATCACCACCACCACCATCACTACCATCACCATTACCACCACCATCACGACCACCACCACCATCACCACCACCATCACCACCATCACTACCACCACCACCATCACGACGACCACCACCACCATCACCATCACCATCACGACGACCACCACCACCACCACCATCACTACCACCACCACCACCACCATCACTACCACCACCACCACCACCATCACCACCATCACGACGACCACCACCACCATCACCATCACCACCACCAACACGACCACCACCACCACCATCACGACAACCACCTTCACGACGACCACCATCACCACAACCACCATCACCACCACCACCATCGCGACCACAGTGCGTCATCACCACGACCACTACCACCACCACCACCATCACGACCACCACCATCACCACGACCACCACCACCATCACCACGACCACCACCACCATCACCACGACCACCACCACCATCACCACGACCACTACCATCACCATCACCACCATCACCACCACAGTGCGTCATCACAACGGCCACAGACCAGAATGAACGCAGTTCTGGTCCAGGACACAGACCAGAATGATGACGGTAGTGATGAAGGTGATGAGAGTGAGGGTGGTAGTAATCCCACAGAGACTTCTAAATACCAAAACTCTGTTGGGTTTTAAAGTACAGCTTGGAAAGATCATCAAGGTAAATGAGGAAACCTTCGACAAGCCGCCTGCTTCCTGTCCTCGTCGAGGCCACTAATGTTAGTGGCTCTCAAATAAACTAAGGTAAACTATTTCTGAAACAGAGAGAATACAGAGAACATATACGCACGCATAGATACGATAAAACACACAAATTATTGGGACAGTCTCAAAGCTCTCAAAATGTACTCTCTGCAAAGGAAAGAAGTACCTAACAATATGAAGATACTGAAAGGCCAGGTCCCAAATTTGCACAATAGAATAACAACATACTGGAACGAGAGATATGGAAGGAAATGCAGAAGAGAATCAGTGAGGATCTGTGGTGCTAATCAGGGAGCACTGTCGGAACATCAGAGGTCCTCGTCTGTGCAATAACCTGCCAGCAATAATCAGAAATGTTGCCGGAACAAAGATGGAAGTCTTCAAGAAGACTCCCACCTTTGGCTGCAGTGGATATGTGGGCCTGCGGGCCGCTCCAAGCAACAACCTGTTGGACCAAGTTGTCACAAGTCGAGCCTGGCCCCAAGCCGGGCTCGGGGAGAAGAAGAACTCTGGAAACCCTGTCCAGGTATTTTAGAATCACGAGACTCACAGTAAGGAAGGTGACCGCGGGGTGTCGACCTGGCGACAGTGACTGAACACGCGGGTCGGACAACCAAAATACCAAAATATTGGCAGTCGTGTTATAATTACCTGTCAACACCTGTCAAGGATAATAGATTTGACGAGTTCGGGGTAATTACGGTGCAACATTCATGGTGACGTTGATGGACACGACGGTGTAGCGCTGCAGTGATGCACAGGAAGAGTGGATAAGGAGGAGGGAATACAGAGAATATATATATATATATATATATATATATATATATATATATATATATATATATATATATATATATATATATATATATATATATATATATTTGTATCAACCCATATTGTAACCATCAAATGCATAATAAAGCACAAAAAATAAAAAACGATGGGGGTGGTAGGAGAAAAGCACACAGAAACTGTATTGGAGGGGATCTAAACATTCCCTCTAATGCGTTATGCGTGGTTTCCTCCGAGGCTATGCGTCCCCCTTCTTCCAGCTAGAGGTGGTACTCCCTTCCATATATAAAAATATATATATATATATAATGACGTCGCACGAAGTGAAAGACGTCATAGTGACGTCGTGGATCCTACTGGCAATACAGTGATATAAATCCTCAGTATATCCTTCTTCCATCAACTGTAAAAGAAAACGGATGTGTTCCAGCCAAGTTGGTTTACTGGCGATAGTGTAAGGGGAAACTGCCCGAGACTAAGGGGAAACTTGCAGTTAAATCCTTAATGACTCTACTCGGCTCAATAAAAAAGCTTTGTGGACCAAGTATACCCGGTTGTAAACTCGATTTGATTTTTTGCTGAAAAATATAAGATATATTATGTTCAACTAAAATTAAGCTTGAGTTTTTGCATTACCCAAAATTAGGCTAATCTTCTCGTCCAGAAAATAAAAATATTGATTTACTCAATATAAAAGAAAAAACTTTCCAACCAAAAAGAATAAAACTGTCGTTTACTTCAGTCCTAAAAGAAGTCCTCGTTTATCCACTTAAGGCTTCTTATCTTGACGGAAGGGTCAAGGGAAGAGACTTACCACTTAAACTAAGACCACAGATCCCACTTAATCTCATCAAGTTTGAGGTCGGTGTTATGAGAGGCGACAGCAGGGGGTAGGAGATGAGGGGAAGATTATTATTATTATTATTATTATTATTATTATTATTATTATTATTATTATTATTATTATTATTATTATTATTATATTATTATTAGTTACTACTAGAACAGACGTGGCCATACATTTTACCATGGTAACCAGCATTTATATATATATTTTCTTCTGTCCTCCATGGACAGGGTTAGAGATGTTATACATATCATTCATTTATTTTATATAGTATATATTTTTCAGCCACGTTATTGTGACTTTTCATCTATATATATATATATATATATATATATATATATATATATATATATATATATATATATATATATATATATATATATATATAAATAAATAAATAAACTCCTCCCCCTATCTCACTCTCTCCCCTTCCCCATCTCCCCATCACCTCTCCCTGTCAGGCCAGGCTATGATACCAACAACTTTTGCCAGAAGATAAGCTAATAATAAGATTAGCTTTCGCACTCTACCCCTCACCTTATCTACCTCCTCCCTCTGTACCCCTTCCCTTCTCTACCTCCTCCCTCTCTACCCCTTCCCTTCTCTACCTCCTCCCTCTCTACCCCTTCCCTTCTCTACCTTCTCCCTCTCTCTTGCCACTCCCCTCTCCCTCTTCCTATGAACATTCTCACCATCTGGAGGAGGATAATTTTCCAACACCACCAAAATTAACAAAGTTTAGTCTATATAACCACCAAACTTCCCCAGTTGACACTCTACAACCCACCTACATTAGGCCTAACATAGCGTGCATTGGGCCGAGGAAGGTTAGGTTAAGTTTTCTTTGCAACGTTAATAAAAAAAAACTCTCCCGGTTTGTCCAAATTCAATAGTGTCGATTTCTACTTTCGAATTACCTTTTACGTCAATGCGTGTGTGATGGTCCCATCGTTACTACAAGTACTTCCTAAACAGGTAGTACTTGTTCAGGTAGTACTGCACTCTACAACATTACGCTCAATGAAGCCAGTTACTGCACAGTTAATCATTTTATATGTATTATTTGTCAAGACCTTAAAATATGCTAATTTATATGATGCTGAGGAATTTTATTTCCCATTGCAAAAACCATTGATTCTCCTACATATATATTCGCAGTTACTGTGAACTGTGCGTATATACACCATAATTACGCCGTTGTAAGTAGGTTCTTTCTCCGTTTATCGAAACTACACGTGTACCGTTCTCGGTTCAACGCCAGGATCACTGCTGGTTCCGTCTCGGTTCACCAACACTATGAACACACGGTTCACACAGCCTCGGGTAAAGACATCGCTGCAGAATGCTGGATAATGGGAGTTGGGATTATTCCCAAGTCAACACCATCTCTGGCGGACACAACGCTCACCAGGATATACAGTCCTTGATAAAATCGCCGATTACCTCACCCGAAATCCTGGTAATTCCTGGAGCAATTCGCCTTCTCGCTTGTAGAGAAGAGGGTGGTTTGGTCCAGCTCCATCCTCCATCCTCCTTAAGGGTTGCAGCTCGTCCTAACGGGACGTGATAAACTACAATGCAACCCCAAGCCTGAAACATTGCAACAGTACCCAAGACCATAGTTTTACACCACCATCACTAGCTCATCGTCCCCACCACCAGCCCACCTTCCCCACCACCACCAGCCCACCTTCCCCACCACCACCAACCCACCTTCCCCACCACCACCAGCCCACCTTCCCCACCTACCTAATCATCTCACTCTCAGCTTCCCTCCAGAGCCATCACGGTAGAGTGCAGACTAAGCTTATAAAATCCTTTCATCCTCCTTCTGTGATCCATGTACAGCAGGAGTCCCTTTGTCTCCCCCCATCCCCCGGTGTTGGCTCCGTTTTCTGTGGTGACAACCTGCCAGGGTTCTGTAGTGAAAATGTTTGTTTACCAACGGATGAAATG
>NC_091215.1:32313533-32328533 GCF_040958095.1 Procambarus clarkii
CCCCCCCCCCCTTTCAACATCCCCTCCCCCATTACCCCATTACAATACACCACCTTCAAGCTTTTCATATGTTCAATTAAGAACCCCTTTGTTCTGAAACACACCCCCCCCCCCCCCGAAAAAAAGGATAAACAAAACTACTGGCCAACGATCACAATCAACAACCGGTGTCGCCCGCCATTAAAATTCCATTGTTAATTAGTAGTAAACAATGCGAGTCTGACACTGAATTGTGGTGCTCCATTCTGTTTTTTTCTTTATTAAATGTATATATTAAATGTTTTTCTCCTTAATGTCAGGTCTGGTGTATGAGTCAACACAATTACTGCATGGCAATTATTCTGTTTAAATTATTATGTGTATATTGTATTTGTTTTGTCGGAATGTATAAGGTACGGTGGAATATGTGACTGTGTGTGTGTATACCTAGTTGTGCTCACCTAGTTGTGCTTGTTGGGATTGATCTTTGGCTCTTTGGTCCCGCCTCTCAACTGTCAATCAACTGATGTACAGATTCCTGAGCCTACTGGGCTCTATCATATCTACATTTAAAACTGTGTATGGAGCCAACCTCCACCACATCACTGCTTAATGCATTACATTTGTTAACTACTCTGACACCGAAAAAATCGTTCTAATGTCTCTGTGGCTCATTTGGGTACTAAGTTTCCAATTGTGTCCCCTTGTTTGTGTTCCACCCGTGCTGAAGAGTTTGGCTTTGTCCATCCAGGGATCCCATCACAATGGCTGTACTTTTCAAATCACTTGTGTTGTCCCGTCATGAGAACTGCACAGTACTCACTTCCCCCTTCAGAGCAGTACTCACCCTTCCCCCTCTATTTCAGAAATTTCTGAAATAGAGGGAATACAGAGAAAATATACGGCACGCATAGACGAGATAAAGCACCTTAATTATTGGGATCGTCTCAAAGCTCTCCAAATGTATTCAATGGAAAGGAGACGAGAGAGATAACAAATAATATACACATGGAAAATACTGGAGGGCCAGGTTCCAAATCTACACAGTAAAATAACGTACTGGAGTGAACGATATGGAAGAAAATGAAGAATAGAACCAGTGAAGAGCAGAGGTGCCATAGGCACAATCAGAGAACACTGTATAAACATCAGAGGTCCACGGTTGTTCAACATCCTCCCAGCGAGCATAAGAAATATTGCCGGAATAACCGTGGACATCTTCAAGAGAAAACTAGATTGTTTTCTAAAAAAAAGTGCCGGACCAACCGGGCTATGGTGGGTATGTGGGGCTTCGGGCCACTCCAAGCAACAGCTTGGTGGACCAAACTCTCACTCTCCCTTTTCCTTCTCTTCCACTTCCCCTCTTCTTCCATTCCCCCTTCCTTCTCCTCCTCTCCCTCTTCCCCCCTACCTCCGCCTCTCCCCACACTCTCCCCCCCCCCATCGTGGACCAACTTAACAAATCCACCAAAGTTCATATCCACCAAATATACTTGTAATTACTTTCCGTCCAATCCCCGCTGTCTCCCGTTGTCTCCGAGAAAGTAATTACTCAAAGAACTGCTACTTTTCCCAGTCACTAAGGAGCGTGTTAAAAGTGTTCTCATTAAGGAAATGGAGTTGGTGATTTCATCTAGAAATTGGTAGTTTGTGAGGAACAAGGGGATTGGATATTTTCAGATTGTTGTGAGATTAACAAAAAAATAGATGGATGTGGAGTAAGTATTATTACGTTCGAATGGTTAGTGGACTTATATTATTGTTAATTAGTATTAATTATTAAAAATTTGATCGGTAATTTGAATTATTATAATTAAAAAATTATTATATTATTATTAAAAAAATCACAAGCATCTATCAAAGTCAGTCCATCAATTTCATGATTCTTCCACGTTTTCTGTGGTGTTTCAGCTCGGCTCCATCATTCCCGAACAATACACCGTGTCAGCAGTCAAGCAATATAAGGTTTTGCTGAACCTTTTGTTAGAGGAAGAGGAAGCGTGCAAAGATGAAGAACAAGGCAGAGCTGAAGACAACAATGCTCATCTTGACACACTTGTCGCCAGAACTGTAACCGGGGTGGAATTATATTAGTTGTCCAGTGACTAGTATATAATAATTTAATACTAATTACTTTTGTAGGGGGAAAGGAGCCCTGTGTATATATATTAGGCTCAAATCGACGCGCATTCCTACCCCCCTCCCCCCCAAGTGGTCGAATTAGAACCTTCCCAGGATGCAACCCCACAACAGTTGCCTGTGTGCGTGTGTTTGTATGTATGTACAAATCCACAAGGGCCGTGACGAAGGTTCGAACCTACGTCCAAGAGGATCCCAGACGCTGCCTTAATCGACTGAGCTGAGCTATTTGTTCATTTGATGCATCACGCTATTGTTATTTCTGTGTGTATTGTATGTATGTGAGTATGTATGTGTATATGTATGTATGTATGTATGTATGTATGTATGTATGTATGTATGTATGTATGTATGTATGAATGTATGTATGTATGTATGTATGTATGTATGTATGTATGTATGTATGTATGTATGAATATATACAGGACATGTGTAAGCTGGTCAAAAGTCCATTTCACCATTGTAACCGCACATTAAAAACACGATGTAAAAAGACACATCTAACACTATTTATGTAGGACAGACGTAAATCTGTGTTTTTATGTATTATGTATGTAGGTTAGATCAGTATTTTAAAAGCACTACAATCACTCTCTGTGGTTGGCTGTTCAATAAATCAATGAACTATATGTTCAACAAATCTCTAACCCTGTCCATGGAGGACAGAAGAAAATGTTTATATGCTGGTTAGCATTGTAAATGTGTGGCCACGTCTGTGGTAGAAAAAAACAAACTAATAAAAAAACTTATTTACTGCTAGATGAAGAGAGGCATTAGGTGAAAAAAAACGTGCCGAACCATTTCTGTCCAGCCGGGAATCAAACCCGGGATCCCCGATCATGAATAGAGAACGAAGTCAACTGCACTACGAGACCTTATTGATAGCAGACAACATCAATAAGTTTGAAATACAGTTATGACAGTTAAAAAAAAGGCTCAGGAACCAGTAGTCTAAACCAGTTTGTTGAAGGTAGCGGGGCGAGATCCAAGAGCTGAAGCTCAACCTCCCAGTAACACACCCACCACGGGGCCCATACTCACACAGCCGCCAGAACCTCACAAGGATCCCGCTCTTACCTGGAAAACAAAGAGAAACTTATTATTATTCGTGAAATCAGATGTTAGCCTATTGTAGAATACACGAAACTGATTTTATTTCAAAATACAAAATCTAAGGTTAACATTTAATGGGGGTTTGTACCCGACAGACAGACATGTGATGATATATGCCGTTAAGTGCCTCTGTAACCCTTTCCACCACCGCCCACGACATGAGGTATGGGGTGAAAAATAAAGAAAGAAATTGAGAAATTGAATTCCTTCCTTCTTTCTCTGAACATAGTGAGAGACACGGAAGCCATCATCTTCCCTTCACACCTCCGTCAGCGTATCTCAGCGCCTTGTGGCTTCTATTGTGTATAAACTCAAAACTCGGGTCGACCCACACCCGAGTTATGAGTTTTTACTCATAACTTTCACTTCCTCAGCAGCTTCCGACACTAAACACGCTCTAAAGAACACAAGTTATTCAACTTTGGACATACACTGGAGATTCAAGTGTACACGCCTCTCTGTATAGTATATGGGGAGGGAGGGAGGGAGGGAGGGAGGGAGAGGGAGGGAGAGGGAGGGGCAGAGAGAGAGAGAGAGAGGGAGGGGCAGAGAGAGAGAGAGAGAGAGAGAGAGAGAGAGAGAGAGAGAGAGAGAGAGAGAGAGAGAGAGAGAGAGAGAGAGAGAGAGAGAGAGAGAGAGAGAGAGAGAGAGATAGAGAGAGAGATAGAGATAGAGAGAGAGAGAGAGAGAGAGAGAGAGAGAGAGAGAGAGAGAGAGAGAGAGAGAGAGAGAGAGAGAGAGAGAGAGAGAGACAGAGAAAGAGACAGAGAGAAGGGGCCAAGTGAGACAAGGACACACATTCACCCCCACGCCACAGACTTGCCCTTATCCTCACTACGGTGCTCAAATATTACCTTCATAATCCCGAAGTTCTTGCAGGAAAATATACTGCAACTTTAATCATCTCTCGATGACGTCGTCCACAATAAAAAACAGAAACCATGAAAAAGACACTTTATCCCCCGTCGTTCCGTGCCTTTTCTTTCCTGTTCCTTTAAATCTGTATGTCTCCGACTCGTGTTCTCTCCATTACAAAACTTAAATCAAAGTAATCTCTTGACTTTCCTACAATTTATTCCATGTTTTACTGCCAAAAATCTATTAATGGCTTGGTTCATTTTGCAATCTCCTTATACTGAATCCTTGGAAATCTCTCTCTCTCTCTCTCTCTCTCTCTCTCTCTCTCTCTCTCTCTCTCTCTCTCTCTCTCTCTCTCTCTCTCTCTCTCTCTCTCTCTCTCTCTTTCTTACCATTATATTTCGAGATGATTTCCATGACAAGATTTGAAGTGTTGTATTAACAAAACCAAAATTGTTAATGCCTCATTGTTTCAGCTTTTACTAAGCAGTGTGTATAGCTTGTTATGGGCACCAGGTATAATGTATATTCCAAATGAATTTGAATTAACTAAGACCCTTAATTTGTTAAGACCAGGGTACTTTATTGCCAGCATGGAGTGCCAATGGAGGTAGGATGTACAGAGCCAGCACCTTTGGAATGACCTGGTGGGCCAAGGGTGCCGGAATACCAGTGGCTCGTCCTCTCTGAAAGCTGGCACCAGGCGGACATGTACACAGTAGGCTAGGGAGTGGCCCTCTGACTTCTGGTGTTACCGGCGTCAGTGACCAGCAACAGACAAGCAGGACCAACTGTTATGCTCCCGACCGGTCAAGAGCAACATTTGTAGATGAGACCACTCTCGAGAGTCCTCGAGAGTTCACTCGGTTCAAGGAGGGTTCACTTCTGGGGGCAGGGGTTCGAGAGGTTTACTTCTGGGGACGGGAAGCAAGGGGTACACTTCTAGAGGTTTATGGGGTTCACTTCTGGGAGGTAGAGGTTCGGCGGTTTCACTTGCGGTTTGGTAGAGGTTCAAGGGTTTCATTGAAAACCAGTAAACCAACCGATGTATCTAGTATGCAAAATATATAGAACAAATACTCAATACAATACTCGGAGATAATAAGGATCTTCTTTCAAATGACAAAATATTTCCTATAAACAGAAATTAAATCTATCTTACGAGTGTATTAGTCGCCGTGTATGGAATAGGTTAATTTCCAAAGTACTTATAAACCATTAATACTAATACAGACACTTTATAATACTACGGAGCAATAGACTCAGAAAGGCGTTTGGACAGGACCATTAATCTGAAAGATAATTTTACAATAATGCGTACAACGTTGAAGCCTAATAGTCTCCTGCAGACACGTTAATGGGGCGTGTGGAGGCAGGCGTGCTGAAACATGTCGCCCCATTACATATACTCCAGCAGACACTGTTCCCCATTAACTAACCCAATAATGGCACCACTGAGCGCCAGTGCCCTTACAAACTTGCCGGGGTAAACATAGCCTAATGCGCCTGCAAATCAAGCCATATTTCCTCCCTTAAGCCAGAGATAATGGAGACATACATTCATGATGACTTGAGTCGCACTAATAACACGAAGCCTCATCACATTCACCAAGTGTAAACAATCTTTGTGGATTGCAAGGCTAACAGTTCATACTTATTAATGGCTCTAATGTTTTTATTTTAGCGTCACACAAGCCCTAACACTGACAATAAGATTAATTTTTCAGAGTTGTGTATCGCACTATAAACATCAGAGGTCCACGGTTGTTCATCATCCTCCTAGCGAGTATGTGAAATATTGCTGAAACAACCGTGGACATCTTCAAGAGAAAATTCAGTAGTTTTCTTTAAGAAGTGCCGGACCAACCGGGCTGTGGTGGGCATGTGGGCCTGCGGGCCGCTCCAAGCAACAGCCTGGTGGACCAAGCTCTCACAAGTCAGGTCTGGCCCGGGCTTGGGGTGTAGAAGAACTCCCAGAACCCCATCAAGCAGGTATGGAGCACTCGGTGTGGAGCGTGGCGTGAATTTGTTATAGATGGGGCACCGACGGCGCCCGGAGAGTCTCTCTCACACCACCCCTCTTCTTCCTCCGACCCTCCTTTCCCACAACCTACTCTTTCCGCATCTTTCCTCCCCCCCTTCTCCTCCCCCATCCCCTCTTCCCTCTCATCTTCCCCTTCTCCCCCCTCTCTCTACCTTCCCCATTTCCCTTCAACCTCGAACAAACATTTTCATCTATATAATATAGAAGGGGGACCTGGCTGCACCCAGGTCTCTTCCCAACTCTGCCCATTTCCTCCCCTCTCTTAAACCCATTTTAACTCCACTCTCTTAACTCCCTTGACCCTCCGCACATTTAGGTATATGTGCATCTGTACAGCTGCCCTAGACTACATAAAGGGGAATACAAAGTGTGCCAAGAACTACCTACGTGATGCTAACGATCCCCATCACACAGGATGGTTAGTCATACAGAGGCATGTGATCAGGAGTTTGTACTGACAGACTCTGAGTGCATTATGAGAATAATCTTATTATCTCTCACACGAGAGTTAATAAGTAATTGCAAAGCTCCAGATGCCTAATGCTAATGGGTCTGAACGGGAATCACACTCCATATTTCACACTTGACTCCATGAAAAATAGCCTGGGGTTGTGCATAATGACTAATACTTCTTAAACGCATTTAACTTAGGCGTAACCTGACTAGCCTGTGTCCGTCTCATACCCCATACCCTTCCTCCTGCCAATTTAGGCGAGACTAGCCCCAAGCGTCTGGCTTCCAACTTTGGACAGGCGTTCTCTAATAGGATAATATATATGAGGGAGACCTACAGAAGCAAGATAATAGGGTTATGTTTAGCTCGAAGCTTGCTTATTTCTCGTTGCTTCTTTTTACTTATCTTGTGTAGTTTCCGGGAATCAATGGCCCCGCGGCCCGCCTCCGACTAGACCCCCTGGCCTGGTCTTAGACCAAGTAAACTTAAATAAAACTTGTGGGATCACTGGAGATACAGCTAGGATGGTTTTGGAATATTCGAAGACCTCATTATATTTAGAGTCAATAGTTACCCCCTAGAATTAGCTATTTTGAAATATTAGTGCATCTCTCTCGTCCTGTAATTGATGTGAGGATATGGGCCCCAGACGAGAGCTTTTTTAACATCGTCTGACTCGTCTTTTCAGATGCCACTGTGGATGTAAGCACAAAAGGGTGGTTGTGGGACACCTTTTGTGCTCACAATGCGCTGTGGAATTAAGCACAATAGGGGCTCAAAGCCTCTTGCTAGGCTTTAAACACCTTTTGTGTGGGTATATTCTTACGTTTTCTCTCATGAATACATTTTGAACATCGTTCTGCGCTGGCAATATACACATGTAAGAATTGCTGTTGTCATATACTAAGGCTTATCGAGGTCCCCCCCCCCCCCCAACCCACCCAGGCCACCTACTGACATTCCCCAGGATGCAACCCACAACAGTTGCTTAACTCCCAGGTACTTACTTATTGCAACTTGAACAGTTGCATCAGGTGAAAGGAAATGTTGCCCAAACGTCTCCGTGTTGCCCAACTTGCTTGTTTATTTTTTCTATAATGTTGTAACTATAGACTCTTAACACGAAGTATAAACTAAAAACACCTCATTACTTTGGCTCAAACTATTAAGCTAATTATTGTAGATGTAAATACAAATTATTAATTTATATTTACATCTACATTATTCTTAAGGTTGTTTGAAGCTGCTAGTTATGAGTTGCATTTAATAATACATAAATATCTATTTTTAGGGTCTCGTAGTACAGCTGGCTTCGTTCTCGACTCACACTCGAGGTCCTGGGTTTGATTCCCAGACGCAACGGTTAAGTACGTTTACTATCACTCAAATGCTTCTGGTCACTTTGCTAGGTACCCGAGAGCTGGGCTGTTGTGGGTAGCATCCTGCATGAGGTCGGTAGTTGGCCTTGGTAGAAATCTAAAGTCTGTATATACTCAAGCTTCCTATCCCGTACAGAACGATTATTATTATTATTATTAGATATGTCACCGATAAATCTCGTTTTCTGTATAGGCGCTGGACTGAGAGTGAGAGAAAACGGTGCTCTCAGCTGTATGAACGGGTAACTTGTCTGTGATATCGTGACCACGACAACACTTAAACGTGTATGAATACACTTTGGCTTCCTGTCCCCTGATACGATGAATTATTATTATACTGCGGTTACTTTCGGGTCTCAGCGTTTCCGCGGCCCGGTCCTCGACCAGGCCTCCTATACATATTATATATATATTAAAATATACTTACTATATTAAGTATAAATATACTTACAAGGTAATTAATTAATTATAATTAAGTACAAATACTTATAACATGGGAATCGAACCCGGGTCCCCGACCGGGAGTCGAAAACAAAACCAACTGTACCTCGAATTTTTTTATAAAGTTTCACGGCAGATCGATTAGGAATGTATATAGTTGGCCACTTGCGCTCTTGCGCACGCTCTCCCTCCCCCGCCTTTCCTCCCCCTCCCTCCCTCCTCCTCTCCCTCTCCCTCCTCCTTTCCCACTCCCTCCCCCCTCTCTCTCTCTCTCTCTCCCCCTCTCCCACTCCCTCTCCCTCTCTCTCTCCCTCAATACGTTCCTCCATCCCACAGAGTATACCAGCCATCGCGACAATGCAAGATGGGGCGAACTTATTTACAAGGCAAATTAGATGCAGCCAGGAGTCACTCGGCCCCTAATGCAAAAGTCTGAGGGTCAATAGAATTATCGAGTGTGGGGGAAGGGCGGGAGCTTCCGTCACTCCACCTGCGCATGTGTTACATCACCAGTGCTAAATGTAGCCCCGGGGCTACTCTAGTCTACCAAAACAAACAAAATAGGGCCAGGGTTACCTCTAGGACCCATGGAATTGAATGTTCTTCCACTTGACCCCAAAGCTACAATAAATATTATGGCTACCATATTCTACCATAAAACCTCAGGGCTACCATAATCTACCATAAAACACTAGGGCTATCATATTCTACCATAAAACACTAAACCTACCATATTCTACCATAAAATACTAGGGCTACATATTCTACCATAAACCCCAGGGCTACCATATTCTACCATAAACCCCAGGGCTACCATATTCTACCATAAACCCCAGGGCTACCATATTCTACCATAAACCCCAGGGCTACCATATTCTACCATAAACCCCAGGGCTACCATATTCTACCATAAACCCCAGGGCTACCATATTCTACCATAAAACACTATGGTAGATATTAAAACACTATATTCTACGCAATATCCCTGAGTTCTTAGTGTGTTCCACATCATAATCTTTAAGTGTCAATATGTGTGCTACGTCAAGTCAAAGGGCTACTGTTGTAAGGGTTACGTCAAGCCAAAGGGCTACTGTTGTAAGGGTTACATCAAGCCAAAGGGCTACTGTTGTAAGGGTTACGTCAAGCCAAAGGGCTACTGTTGTAAGGGTTACATCAAGCCAAAGGGCTACTGTTGTAAGGGTTACATCAAGCCAAAGGGCTACTGTTGTAAGGGTTACATCAAGCCAAAGGGCTACTGTTGTAAGGGTTACATCAAGCCAAAGGGCTGCCATCTGATAGTGGCTACTCGGCCCTCAGCCCTAACTGAATAATAAGAACCCAAAAGCCCAAAATACTTATATCTTCGATGAGAATCAGGATGCCTTATGCCCTGATCCTCAGTTGTGACAGTGGTGACAGCTATGATGAGCTGACAGTGAAGGAGGTTTACACTGAATTTGATAATAACAATTTTGATTCTGGGTTTATTTCCATATATCCTTAAGTATGAGGATAAAATATAACACGCTTTTTTGCGTGAATAAGATCAATAAGACTTAAGGAAATGAAAGTTTTTGCATCATTACTAATGATAATCTTTATCAAAAGGTGTTTGTTTATATTCTGAAAAGTTGTAATTTGTCCGGTTCTCTAGAAGTGCTCAGAAATTGTGTTTCTTTGCACACAATATTGTTACCTACTGGTAATGGTAAATGTCTATGATTGAAAGTTTGTGGACAATAGGGGGGTCTTTTCCTGGGTCCTACCCCATGCCAGTAATTTGCAAATATGAGAAATTTTCAGCTTAATTTTCCTGTTAATATTAAGACTTTTATCGACAGTATATTGATATTGTTTTATTTCAAAATCACAGACACTTACTTATTTATATAGATGATGTTAAAACATGTTAATATAATATTTACCTCTGGCTTGAGTATATGGCACACTGTCATGTGGCACTCCCTTGTGCCTTATGTGCCACACTATGGTACATTACTGCAACTGGTCTGTGGCTCACTGTCATTGTCTCAAGAGCCTGGCATAAGGTTACCTCCACTACTGTCTCCATGGGGCCAGATTCACGAAGCAGTTACACAAGCACTTACGAACCTATACATCTTTTCTCAATCTTTGGCGGCTTTGTTTATAATTATTAAACAGTTAATGAGCTCCGAAGCACCAGGAGGCTGTTTATAACAATAACAACAGTTGATTAGGAAGTTTTCATGTTTGTAAACTGTTTAATAAATGTAACCAAAGGTGTCAAAGATTAAGGAAAGATGTTCACGTTCGTAAGTACTTGTGTAACTGCTTCGTGAATCTGGCATAAGGCTCTCACCTCTGCCACCCCCCCCCCCCTCCCTCCGTCGTCTCAAGACACACCGAACGGGATTTCGAAACTAAATTTGTTCCTCCAGATAGACTGAGAGCTGTGTCACCTGTCTTGAAACAGAGGTAAATTAAACCCGAAATAGTCTCCTCTTGTGAGCCTATTGCTGTTTAAAGTTACTTTTTGTAAATTCTAAAACTTGCGTTTTATTATACAACTTTTGTGTTTCATTGTATAATATTTATATATTTAAGTGTTAATATAATAGATTTGCAAAATCAAAATGATCTGCATTTTTTTATTGCAAATTATTTTTTATTTGCAAAATAAATTTGTAAATAAAAATTGAATTTATGATAATTTTTACCAAATTATGTTAATTCAGTGTTGTATACAGCTGTTTGTGTATTAATTGGACTGGTTCTAGTTGTGTTGTTGTTGTTGTTAAAGATTCGCTACCTGGAACATAGCTCCAAGTAGCACGGGCTATGGTGAGCCCCTGGTTCTAGTATGACAGATCACAGTATGTGTATTCTATAATGTTTATATACAGTTTCGTGATGTACACATATCTTGGACCCATTGTATCGGCTCCATTATACAACCCACCCATTTACATGGTGTAAATGGGTGGGGACCCATTTACACCATGTACCATCACACTACACACCATTTTCATGCACATCACACCACCAGATACATCATACATACATACTACACAACATACATACTATCATCATACACACCGTCAGACACACCGCGGTAATACATGCAATCGTACAATATACATCACACCAAACACATCATACATATTATGCTCATACAACACAAACCGCTGTAATCCTCATTCACAAACTCTCAGTGACACAAAATATGAAAATCCTTAATAAATCTAATAAACTTTTGATTTAATACCTTAAAGCATTATATCAGAATGTTTAGATAATATTATTTAATTACAAAAATCCAATATTTTCCATTTTAAATTTTAACATGCCACAATATATTGCTTATAATATATTTAATGTTATACTATGCTATGATATATTTAATATTATAATATGCTATGATATATTTAATAGCTACGATATATTCCCTCATTCAACATATTTTATACAATTCTATGCACAGGAACGCCATCTATCGTCTCTTGTGATGAACTGAGCTTATGGAGATTTCCGCCAGAGGGCAGTAGCGGCCAGGGCTCCCAAGTTTCTATATCCGGGCAAGAGATGGCGCCAGCTGACGGGTCCAACTGTATCGATTGTGGTTACCTGACTAAGTAGCAAGAGGAGCCACGAGACTGTGTCGCTTGCTCTTTACAAAGTAACTCTTGTAACAGCTTCATGGCAGTATAAAGGAACTTGAAGCTCCCAATTCACTGAGAAATGGTCTTTCAAAAAACAAAAGAAAACCTAAGACCAGTGAAAAAAAATTCACTGGTCTTAGGTAGCTACGAAATAAAATGTAAACACGAGAAAGTGTTGGGAAAATCTTTTGTTGAATAGATCTGATTTTCTTAGCTTTTCAATATACCTAATCTGTTCGCATTTAAGCGTGGTTACTTACGAGGAGTTCTGTAATAGCTAGTAAAATAATCGACGTAAATTTCGGACGAGCGAAGAAGCGTTTTTCTAATAATTACATCTGAAAAAAATGTTTTATTCAATACATGCTTCAGACAGACACAGACCATGAAGACACTACAGGAATAACAAAACACCAGAAAGTTGAGAGATATCAGAGGGCCCGAATGAGTACCTCAGTGTGAGAAGTAGACAGTATGAAAACGATAAAGCAAAGACCCACCCTAAACTACTTCACAGCCACATCAGGAGGAAGACAACAGTGAACTGGAACCTGCCATGACATAACTGAGGAGCTCAACACAACATTCAGGTCTTCAAAACAGAGCAAGGAAAAAATCGTGAACTGGGAGAGGTGGCGTTAAAATAAGCACCACTGGAGGAATGTGATATTGCCAGAGATAAGGTCAGAAGGCATCTTCTGGGACTGGACGTGACAAAAAGCCTACAAATGGCAGGATTAGTACCGACTTGTTCAGAGGCCCCGAGTAGCATGCTCTCCTGCAGGGTACAACCTAATCTGACTAGAGAAGAAATAGTAACCCTCGTAAGCCTAAATAATAGAAGATATAAATGTGAAAAAACACAGATAAGAGAGTCTCTAGTAATTTGGAAACTGATGATGGGTAATTATGAGGCGAAAGTACTAAGCTATTACGACTATATAACACTTATAAGGGATAAAATTAATATGATTTAGGATAGGATGTACGTAATGGTACCCATTAATATGATTTAGGATAGGATGTACGTAATGGTACCCATCCACTTGAACATCCGGGAATAAAACGCGGACCTACAAGAAGCTCTGACATTTGATTGATGCACAAAAACAGTTACAGCTCCGCTCCTGTGCCAGGTAAGTCCACTATGGGCTCACCATAGCCCGTGCTACTTGGAACTTTTTGTTCCGAGTAGCTGAATCTAAAACAACAACAATGATGCTTTACGGGCTATTGCCCGTGCCACCTCTTGGGTGGCTTAATCTATATAAATCATCAATCAAATGATGCATCTACCTATGAAAAAATCAGAACAAATCGGAACGCTGCGGAAGCCCTCCGAGATGCAGTAATTATGAGAAGAAATTTAAGAGCAAAATTATATCTGAACTGTTGTGCAGCGAGGTGACGCCAGGGAGGAGCACTGGAGGTGCGGGTTCATTTCTGCAGGCGTCGGGGATGATTTTATGACACTTTTCCCTATTATACGAGCATTATATTTCTTACCCCAGGTGCCGTGAGCTGCGACCCGGACACAGGTTCGTGGCAGGGAAGGCCAGTCCACAGCGGATGCTGGGCTCCGACAAGGAAACATGGCATGATCAGTGCTGTCTAGCTGTCCCCTCTTTTAAGCCTCATTTCAAAGACCCTGAAGACACAGATCTTCCCAGACTCTTTTGTGTCCTCGTTGGATGACGCAGCCCATTACCCCTAGTATCACGCAAAAAGGGGTTGCAAAAGTTTTTGATCCCCAAAAGGATGACGTCGCAGGAGTCACAAAAACACCCTACAAAGCTGTACGAGAAAAGTGTTTACTCCACCTGATGGAAACCTCCCTACTTAGTTTTTATGGCAACAAAAACATAACGTCAGGGGAAGGGGACCGCGACAGGTATGAGTGTTGTGGTCGCAGAAATATTTGCACACACAGCCATCGAGGACCTCCTAACAAAATATAGACCAGCGCTGTTTACTATATTACCGCCACATTGAAGATTGTTGCTTCTACTTATAGTATGGAAGGAAGGAGAGTTCTTGGGCGAGACCCGAAGACCAGCGAGAGATCTAGACTACCCGGAGATAATGTCTTCTGTATTGGATAATATCTGAGATAAGAGGGCTGATAAGGACCAATCCTACTTCCCATATACGGAAATGATCTTCCAGAGGGAATAGACTCAGTTCTCTTAATGTTTGCTGACGAAGCAAAAATCCTGAGGATGATTAGGACAGGAAGGTAACAACGTGGCGAGGACAAACTGCATAAATGGTCCAACAAGTTTCTTCTTGAGTTTAACAAGTGGAAAGTAATGAAACTTGACGAAAGGAGCAGGAGGCCAGATACAAAGTACCAAATGGGAGATAAAATCCTTCAGGAATCAGCTAGAGAAAAGCATATCGATATCACGCCGAAGCTGTCTCCTGAAGCCCACATCAAAATGATGTCTGCGGCAGCATATGCTACGTTCGACAACACAGCAACTTTCTTTAGGAATGGGAAAACAAATTAGCAGTTTTTTTCACCTAATACCCCTGTTCATCAACCAGGAAATTGGTACCCGGGAGTTCAACAGCTTCTACGTTCTGCATCCTGGGGATGTGTGTGTTAGAAATATATGTAATAGATATATAGGAGTGAAAATTACAGTGCGTTAGACAATCGAAGGTTTGAAAGGCGGGGTCATAGAGTCATCCCAGCATGGAGACCTCACCTTCAAAAGTTAAAAAAAAAATCCCAGAACGAATTCAACTCTCATACCAGGAACAGTCGAGAGGTGTTAGACGACCACAAGTCAGTGTTCCAACAAGGGGAGAGATTACACCTTTCCCAATTACTGACCCGCCCGCAACTCCTAGGAAAGTATCCCAAGTAATCACGTCTTAATATCTTGCACACTCATTGTATCATGTGGACGGTCATTGTGTGATTGTTAAGACGTTCTGGGTTCACAC